>NC_056725.1:56240588-56540588 GCF_019279795.1 Protopterus annectens
TAATGTAGAGTATTCATATTAACAACAATCCATATAACACTTGTTTCAGATTAGACTGACAGCAGTTGGCACTGAGATAGGTATCATAGAGGTGTTAAAAATATAATACAGTACTTTTGTAAAAGGCATAGAAAAGGTTTATCAGTTCAGGAGGTGGAGGTAAAGGTGAAGGTAATGGAGGTGGAGAGAGGAATAGGAGGGGAAAGTGGAAGAGAGTGAAGTCAGGTGATGGTTTGTGAAGTGGTAGCACAGGGGCATTGCCAGTGGGAGGACAGATGAAGTATTTAGTGGTGGACATTACATATACAAAAACTAGGGGAATATTTAGAGGTAGTGGTAGCCAAGAACTATAAGTTGACTGGTGCAGCATAAGACAGCTGATTTACACAGACAGGGAGATATTTAGACCTAGCAGTAAGCAAAAGGATCTTGAGTTGAGAAGGTGTCTAAAAGAAAGTAGATAGTGGCAGTGGTAGGCAAGAGTGTGCAGGAGACTGGAGAAGTAGAACGTTATATTAAAGATGGCAATAAGACAGTGTAGCTACAAAAGTGGCTAGTTAACCAGGTGGGAGGTGGGAGAATAACCAGTTAAATATTGGTTTAAAACTGATACAGCTCCTAACTTGAGAGGAAGAGAATTTCACATTTGGAGACATATGAGGAGTATTAGGAGTTACCAAATGAGTAGTGTGATTTGGTCATTTGGAGCAGGATTTGGTCTGTAGAACATAGAGAGCTGTGTGGGTGTAGGGTTGGAGGATACTGGATAGGACAGGGCATTCATGGGGCTTGTTGATAACTTTATGGGCAAATCCAAGATGGGAGAAGTGTAGGAAGTGCGGCAGCTCTAGGCAGAAGAGTGATGGGATTTTGTAGGCATATTTGTGACAAATGTAGGTGTTTTATTGCAACACACTGATCTAGAAGGAGGGGAAGCAAGGATGGTTGGTTAACAAGTACAGCAGATACATAAAGTAGAGTAGGGTAGGAAGTAGAAAAGTAGATGCTATATTTTTTTTTAGGTGCAGCACATATATAAGGTTTTACTCTATGTAGTGTTCCATTTGTTGGTGTGTCCCTTACACTACTTCCCTTATATGGAAATCAAATTGGAGGTTTTTTATCTATAATGACACATAGCAGTTTAGTATGGGACACAATTTCAATCAGGGTGTGATTAGATGAGCTTATTAAGAACTGAAGTTTTATACTGGAATGTTGTTTAGGAGTACGTGGGATTAATTTAGATTTGTTGGGATAGAGGAAGAGCTGAGAATTACTAAGCCAAGTTTCTGTGGCAGCAAGAGATTCTTGTGTATATACTGTTTTAGTTAATTAATTTTGTTGGCAAAACAAAGAGTGGAATCATCAGCATACTGCACCATGGCAGCATGCTTGTTGGTGGTGCGCATATCACTGATGAATATACTAAACAGTAGTTGGCCAAAAACGGAACCCTGTTACAGGGAGGAAAGAGGAGTAGGAGTTTAGCAATTTCACAGATTTGAATCTTCTATAAGATAGCTTTAAAAAAGGAGAGTGATGGGGTGTCAAGTCCCAGATAATCTATTGATGAGAAGGGTGTATGATACTGTATGGAATGCTTTTAGAGAGGTTGACACTAGATACTAGTTTCCCTTTGTTTCTGTTTTGATTTACTAGAGTTGTAAAGCTAAGTATGGCTGTTGCAGTATTGTGGCCTAGTAGAAAGTCATGTCAGAATGTTGTTACTGAGTACGCACTGAAAGAGTTGGGAAGCTATACATTTTTCTAATATCTTAGAGAATGGAGATAAACTGAAAAGTTCAGTTAAAATCCCTTCCTTTGTGTAGTGGGGGAATGTCTGACTTCTTCCATAAGGCAGTTACATAGTTTTCACACAAGGAGCAGTTTATCAGTATAGCGGCAAGAAATGACAAAACATCATCAGCAAGCTTTAGGTATTCAGAGGGGATACTGACCAGGGCAATACTAGGTTTAAGTTGTTTTACTAGGGAGGGGAATGATTGGGTGGTATAAACTGGATATAGAAGTTTGTTTATAATTGACTAGAAATGTAGGGGTTATGTTGGTTAGTATTCTGGTTTATATAGTATTTTTTCTTATTACGTTAAAGTTTCTGATTTTTAGAATATAAGGAGGTCTGAGGTAGAGGACAACTTTTTCCAGTTTTTTCAAGCTTTTTCACATTCATTCATTAAATGTTTAGTTTGTTTGTACAGCCAGAGTGATGGGTTGATTTTGATTAATTTAGATCTAATACTGGGAACAGTATCTAAGGCATTGAGGAAAGCAGAGTTGAATCAAGAAAAGGCCTCATTGAGTAGGAGTCTTTATACAGGCCTCCAATCAAAGAGTTGTAAGTTTGAGAGATGAATATTTCTTTGTTAAAGCTATGAAGGTTATGAGCTTGGTTATACACACACACACACACACACACACACACACACACACATACACACACACACATATATATATATATATATATATATGTATATATATATATATATATATATATATATATATATATATATATGTATATATATATATATCAGTCTACTACCGTAGATAGAAATTATATTATTTCGAAATACGATAGTAGTGTCCCACTAACGCGAAAGTGCACTTTAACTTAAGTGCACTTTCGCAAAAGTCACAAAGTCAAATGGGACATTTCCTGCACTGTGGTGCATTAGTGATGGACCTTAGGGTTAGGGCTTGGGTTAAGGATAGTGGATAGCTAGTAGGGCTATCCAATATCCTTAACCCAAACCCTAACCCTAAGATTCGTGACTACTGCACCACAGTGCAGGAAATAGGTCCGTAACGCCTGCTCAGTGGAGGAAATACAATTTCCCGCACTATGGCGTGGTAGTCACAGACCTTAGGGTTAAGGCTTGGGTTAAGGATAGTGGATAGCGCTACTAGATATCCACTATCCATTACCCAAGCCCTAACTCTTCGTTCTAATGACTTTCGCAAAAGTGCACTTTCGTTGAAGTGCACTTTCGTGTTAGTGGGACACTACTATCGTACTTCAAAATAGTGTAATTTTGATCTACAGTAGTAGACCCATATGTATATATATATATATATATATATATATATATATATATATATATTTTCTTTTTTACAATAAATGTAATGTAGATAATCACTAAGGGTAATCAGGGAGGGAGCCTCTATGGATAATTTTTTTTGTTGAGTTTGTTAGAATTCAGTCAATTGTGGATTTGCTGTTACTGTTTTTGTTGCAGCATGTAGAGGTGTGAATAACTTGGGTTAGGCCCTATAAGTTTAATACTGTGTTAGGGCTGGAGTTTTGCACTGTCTGCCAGATGATATTGAGGTCTCCTAGTATGATTGTTTCATACGTGGTATCAGTGCAGTGGTGCTCATATTAGGAATCAGTGGTGAGCAGGACAAATTGCTGAGGCATGAACACCAATAGGGTTCGTCTGTTAAAAAACAACTTTAAGCATAACAGTAGTTTAATTAATTTAATAATTAGTGCATATCTTAGCCTAAGAATAAATATAGAGGATAAACACAGAACTGAAAGACACAAGCTGTTATTTCTGTATTTGAATAGTATACTTAGCATATGTATGCTTGCTTGTTTTTTTACCTTCAGTCACAGCACTGCTATTCTTTTTATTCCTACCTAGACTATACGATTGTATTAATGAAATGTATAACATTTATTTTTCATTTTGTGCTTGTATCTGAGATTGAATCAACATTTCTATCTTTATGTTGTATATGTATTGTACTGGGCCTCTGCTGAAAAAGGACATTTTGTCCAGTTGGACTTTTCCAGTAAACAAATGTAAAATAAAAATAAAATAAAATAAATAAATAAAACTTAGAGCAGTATTAAGTATGGCTGGACATTAGTAGTCTTTGGGGATTTCCTTCATCTGTGTCTGTTTTTCAAAGCTTTTTTGTTTTAATTGAAATACAGTTATTAGTTTATTAATTACACAACTATATCATGAAGTAGAGACTGTTGCTTGTCACATATTAAATTTCTGAGGCTGTGGGCCAATGTCTTCAATGCCCAAGCAAGCTAGCTGGTGATTAGAGGGCTGCTCTTCAGTACATGCTGGAGGTGGGCAAGAATATTTTAGGTAGAAGTCAAGACTGTAAGAAAATAAATGTAAGGTTAGGGTACCGATAGCAAAAGATAAGTTAAGATATACAGTATGCTATCTGAAGATAAGTTATAAAATGAAATGGTGAGGTTATTCTATTGAGCCAAATTACTTGTAAGAAGAAAAAGGCTGTATTCACTGCAGCTAAGATTCACCCATAGCTAACATTGATATCACATACATCTTTTACGGACAGTATTTACAAAAGCATATAATACCTGTATAACAATTCTATCCCGGTAAGTTAAAAGTGTTGGTCTATGATGCCCTAAAGATACTTTACTCTTACAATGTATCACTGCTTATACTTGCTAGTCAGAATACATGTAACAGCAGCTCAGTATTAGTCAGATATAAAGCAACAGCAGTGAGGGAATTCTACTTTCTGTAGCCACTCTGAAATGGGCAATCAGGAGCAGCAACACTGAGGTTTGAAACAGTACACCATCAACATTCAATTAGCAGACGCTGAACAGCTACAAAAAGAGCTTTGATGCAGTAACCACTCAGACTGCAGGCTATACTAAAGCCATTATGGTACAGCGCACAATAACAGCAGCAGCAATAAAACCATTGATAGGAAGACTAAACACATCACACTCGCAATTGCTAAGCAGCTCACAACATCTGATGCATTCTCTGTTACTAATGATTGCAGCACATGGATGACTATCTGAAAATGGAAGGCAACAAACACTGCTACCAAACAACTTCTCCTTAGAAATTAATTTTCATTCTTTATGGAATATCAATTACTTACTTGTAAGTACTTACAGGGAACTGAGAGACGCACAGCTGAAGGGACATGTGCCAATGTCACCGTGTTTGGGACGACTGCAACTTAAAAATAACACCCTAACAGTTAAAAACAGGTGGTGGATTAGGGAACGTACTGGGGGAGGTAGGTCAGATGTATTGCATATTCCAGCTAAAACAAGGTAAGAGGTATTGCTGCGCAGTATTGCAGAGGTAAAGGAGTAACTCACCTCCACCAGAATCCATGATGATATTCATATTAAGCATAACAGTAAATTTAATTTAGTGTACCTTGTATCCTAAGATTAAATATAGAGGATAAGTCTTGGGACAGCATTAAGTATTGCTAGACATTGATGGTTTCTGATACTTCCCTTCAGCTGTGACCATTTTTCAAACTGTTTTGTTTTTAATGAAATACAGTAAATAGTTTATTAATTACAGGATTCTATCATGAACTAGAACCTCATACAATTAATCTATGAGACTGTGGGTGATGCCTTCAATGTCCAAGCAACTTGCCTGGCAAATAGCGGGCTGTTCTTCAGTGCAGGATAGAGGTGGGCAGGAATATTTTAGGTATAAGAAAATAATTTAATCTATGATGCTGTAGGTGAAGTTTTCAATGTCTGAGGAAGTTACACAGGGATTAGAAAACTGTTCTTCAGTACAAGGTACATTAAAGGTATTACCAGAATATGTAATTACTGATTTGAAAAAAAAAATCATAGAAATGGGAAAGATGGAAAGGAAATCAGCAGTGCAGAATATAGCTATTGACATGATGTATAGAGGTGGGAGGAAAACTAGACATGGGAAAAGATTGTTTATTGGAAGTCCGCAAACAGAACCAGGACCATGTGTCTCTCAGCAAACAGAACCAGGACCATGTGGCTCTTAGTATAACTTTAACATACACTTACACTAGAGAAATGGGCTGGGTAACAAGCAGGCTCACAAGATAAGTTCCAGCAAGCATACCTGGCTGTTGTAAGGGTCATATAAAAGTAGACAAGTGGGAAATAGGCAGCTTGGACAAGATAGTGTATTTGATAAGAAAAATGGTAATACTACTCTTCCAGGTATTATAGTGGAGGGTAGTTGGGACCCATTGGATTGTAAGTAGAGAGTGTTTGGTTGGCAGTGTGGTGATCTGGGATAAAGCATATTTATCCTGCAGATAAAGAGGAGAAGTTCCATGGATTTGCTAATTGGAGTTTTAGTTGGTCAGTTCATTAGAGCTAGTCGGATGACTTCTAAATTTTGTGATTTGATCAACGAATTTGAAACTATTACTTTTTTATTTAGTCAGAGGGGTTATTGTATTAATGATTTGAACATGATTAAGGAAGAGGTTTTAAGTAAACGTTCTATTTCATTCAGAGCATTGTTGGATCATCCCATTTTGATTAATTTGATTGACAACAAGTCAGAGCAAAGGTATGACAAGAACAAGAACATTTTTTGCTCATTGGATATGAGTTCTGATGGGGGACAGATTAGACAAATTGTTGCCAATAATTGGAGAATAATAAGTGGCAACAAAGATATTCAAAAAATTTTGAGGGACCAGCCATTTTTTGTTTTTAGGAAACACAATAATTTAAAGAAAATTTTGGAATTAAGAGACCATTTTCCAATTAATTCACGAACTAACAAAACAGGAATGCATTGTTGTCATTCTTGCAAAATGTGCAGATTTATTTCTGAGGGACCCTACATTAAAGTTGAGACCATTGACAGGACCTTTAAGGTCGACGGTTATGCTGACTGTAACTCTATGGGAGTTGTTTATATTGCTTTATGTTCAGGATGTTCGGCTTTTTACGTTGGCATGACAACCAGACGCCTTAAAACCAGGATTAGGGAGCATCTTTATAGTATTAAAACTAGGGATGAAAATAATGCTCTTTTTAAACATTCTGGTGTTTGTTCCTTTTTTAAAAAATTTTTATTTTCTGTTTTAGAGATTGCATGCTCCGACTTAAGAGGAGGTGATTATAAAAATTACCTGGAACAACGTGAAATTATCTGGCAGATTAGATTAAATTCTGATAAGTTTCCGGGTTTAAATGAAGCCATAAATGTTAAATGTTTTTTTAAAATATAGGAAGTTGCATATTAATAAAGATAACAATATTGGGGTCCTATTAACGTAATTTTTGACAGGATTTTTATTGATTGAATTTTGAAAATGGATTTTTGTTAATTAATAATTTATTTGTATGTAATTAGTACGAGTATTTAAGGGTGTCATTAGTGATGTGTTTTTTTGCATTCTGAGGAAGTCTTGTGACGAAAGCAGAAATTAAAGGATTTGTACGCTATT
Source organism: Protopterus annectens (assembly GCF_019279795.1). Lineage (NCBI taxonomy): Eukaryota > Metazoa > Chordata > Ceratodontiformes > Protopteridae > Protopterus > Protopterus annectens. The sequence continues at coordinate 56,247,828 of NC_056725.1, forward strand.
GCTGACCATTTTTTCTTCGTGCACTGTGCTTTGGACTGTGGATTTTATTTTATTGGAGTTTTAGTTGCACTTTAAATGAGCATATATTCTGAATGGATTTCAGTGATTATGGAATGAGATTCCATAGTTTTGTAGTGTGATGAGCTTATATTCTGAATGTTTTTCACTGATTGACGAATGAGATTCCATAATTTGATAGTGTTGTCCTCATTATTAGATGATTTTGTTTTAGTGATTTGTGATTTATATGTAAAATTTAGGTTCTATTAGGGTAGTAATGTTTTATTAAGTTGTTAAGGGCAGGGCAAGATTCTGGTTTGTAGAAAGGTCTGTTTATTATAGTGAGCTGAGATAGTACTAGGTGTTGTGGTAATTTTTTTGGTGCTATTGTTTGTTCTATTGTCACAGTTTATGGATTTGAATATTTTATTGTAACATTGTTCTAGTCTGGATAGCTGTAAGACTTGAAGGTCTGTGAATTTTATAGTAGAATAGCCATAGAGCAGGGATAGTTGAGGCTGAGTCAGTAAGACAGTGAGTTCTATTTTACTCTGTATGATGTACCTAGCTTTTGAAGATTTTTTAACCATGTGGGATACTTGGTAACTGAATTTAAACTGTCCATCTATGATGGCACCCAATAATGTTATGTGGTTTACCTCTTTTTAATTTCTCCTAGACTTTTTAGGTTTCTAATACCATGACGGGAAAGTACCCCATTGCTAAGTCAAAGTACGATTAAAGTTCATGAAATTACTATTGTTTCAGTCTTTGATGTTAGTCAAAAGTGCTCTTCGGAGCACCCGCAATGTGCCTAGTAATGACTCCTTCTGCAATTCGTATGGAATTACATGGATTGGTAACATATCTAAATACAATTGTAGATTCTTTTTTATAAGACCTGTTGTTCATACTACTATTGGGACTGTCTGGGTATCTTTCTTCCATATTGTTCTCGTTTCAGCCTGCAGATCCTGATATTTTATGACTTTGAGACTCTCTGTACGCAAGACACTGTAGTCACTGGGTGTGGTGATTTCAGTGATCAATGCTACTCTTGTCTTCGTTTCTGGAACCACTATATCCGGTTTCTAGTATCTATCTTTTGAACTGTTGGTAATGGGTGGACCACATTTTCTGTTTCCAGTGCTTTTCAGCCACTACAATCCCCAGTGCAATAATCTTGCCACATTATTATGCCTTTCAGTATACAGTCCTTGTGCCATTAGTATGCTGAAACCTGCAACAAGGTGTACAACTGTTTCCAATTCGGTTTTACAAAACCTACATTTTGTCTGTTTCTCCCACATGTTCAATGGACTTTGTAAACCAATGTGTATGTAGCCCACTATCATGGGCTGCCAATATAAACCTCTCATCTCTTGATTTGAATGTGCCTCTCCTTAACCATTCCTGTATTTCTTCCTGATCAACATGAGGTTCTTCCAGAAGTTTTCTATACTTGTAACTGCATTTATGCTTTTTCCACATTTCTTGCCTTCTCATCTGGTCTTTCACCTTATATTCTTTCTTTTGTTCTTTGGCACATTCAGTTGCTGCCTTATTTTTATTCACTTCTGGTTTGATTTCCATTCCTGCTTGATGCCGATATGCTTCTGCTAAATTAAGCAGAGAAGTTAGCTTAGATTTATTCTCCTCATGTTTCAAAACTTTCACTACATTTGGGTCTTGTGAGGTGAGCAGATATGTATGGAGTCCCATGATTGCAGATCTATACATATAATCAATTTCAAGGAGGCCCATCCCTCCTTCAGAACGAGGGAATATATAATCTTGATAGCCACTGATTTTTATAAATCATTTGGTGAGCATGAAGCATCCTTCTTGTTTTCCTATTTAATCTATCCAACACGTTTTGGGGCCAGTCAATCACTCCAAAACTGTAAGTTAGGACAGGAAGAGCAAATTGGTTTATAGCTTGGATTTTGTTGCTAAACGTTAATGCTCTTTTCAGTATTAATTTAAGGTTCATAGGTTCATAGGTTCATAGGTTCATACTAGGCTATCTGCCCGAGGGCATTTACAAGCCTAGCCCATAGTTTTGTGGCTTACGCCACCCCTTTAGTATGGGGAACTATACCCATTATTTTGCTGTGCCTCTGTTGAGCAGTGACACTGAGGTAATCCCTGGGGTATATCTGCGATCTCCCATCCATTGGTCAAGATTTCTCTTGAACAAGGCCAGCGAGGTGCTCTGCCTCACATATACCGGGATTTTATTCCACAGCATAGGGAGTCTTTGGGTGATGAATCTATCCCTCCAGCACGTCCTATTAATAGCCGTGTCGAGGTGTAAGTCTCCGCCCTTGTGGCTCTGACGGATCTAGATTTTTGAGGTGAAGCATATTCATCAAATCTGGGTTTGACATGGCCTTGTATGTTAGGCAAAGGTCACCTCTGAGCAAGCGGTGGCGACTGAATAGAGCTGGAGTTCTTTCAGTCGGGCAGCATAGGACAGATGTTTGAGACCCTTTATCCTTTTGGTGAGGAACTTTTGTGGCCTCTCCAGCTGCTGCAAGTGTCGGGTCAGATACATTCGAATGGGGCATTGTACTCAATCATTGGTCTGATGAGTGATGAGTATAGGGAGACTATGACCTCCCTTGATCTAGATGAGAATCCCTTCATGATAAGGTGGGCAGTGTAGAAGGTCTTCCTAACTACTTTAGCTACATGGGTGTCGAATGACAGACTACTATCAACCTGGGTCCCCAGGTCCCTGATAACTTCTTCTGTACTCAGTGGATTGCCACCTATTTGGTAGCTAGGGGTAACCTTGTTTTTCCCGAAGGGTATGACTATGCATTTTTTGGCATTTAACTTTAGGCCATGGCTCTGGCACCAGTTATCCGTTTCTGTGAGACCCTTCTGAAGGGAATATCTAAAATATTCCTTACTAAGTCTTATTCACATTTGTTCATGTTTAATTGTTGATCCTTCATCAATTCCCAAGTATTTCTATACTCCTTCTTACTCAAGTTCCTTTATATCACATTCTTGTCCCAAACTAATATTTTCCTGATGTTGCAGTTTTCCTGTTATAAAGATTGCTTTTGCACATTTATCAAGAGCAAATGACATTCTTATATCATCTGAAAAACAACTTGCAGTTGTGTTTTCAGTTCCTCAACCGATGAGCTATACAGTTTTAAATCATCGACAAACAGAAAATGAGAAGTCTACCTTTTTTGTTTTCTAGGAGCCAGATTATAGCCATGCCCTAAGCTGTTATGTAGACAGATTAATGGGTTAAGGGCAAGACAGAATAGCAGAGTGACAAAGAGTCACCCTGGAATATCCCCCTTTGAAATGTTATCCCTGGGATATTAATTTGTCTTTTATCATGGCATAATTGCAGAGTGGTCTGCCACTGTTTCATGGTCACTGTAATGTAGTTGATCAGTGTAGGGTGTATCTTATACATTTTTAAGCACTCTTTTACCCATGAATGTGGGATACTATCAAATGTTTTTTTCTAGTCAATCCATGCCATACTTAGATTCTTCCACTTTTTACAGTTCTCCATTATGAGTTTATTTAACAACAAATGATCCCTTGTTCCATATGATTTTCTTTTATTGCCCTTTTATTCTACTGCAATAATTGAGTTTTCTTCTAAAGGACTATAAACTCTGTCAGCATCAATTCCCGTGTATAGTTTATATGTCGCCAGAAGGCAAGTTTTCTTCTATAATTTTTAGGGCAGCTTGCAGGTTCACTCTTAAGTAGGAGCATTATTTTTCCTGTTGTTAACCAGGTTGGTGTCAGTTTGGGTTGTGCATACAAATAGTTCTTACTCTTGGCTAAATCTTCATGCAAAGATTTTAATACTTTTAGCCAAAAATTAGGTATTGCATCTGGGCCTGGGGTTTTTCAATTAGAGGCTTTTCTTAACTGTGTTTCAGTCTGTCTGGCTGTTACTTCATCCTATTTCATATCCTGTATCTTTGAACCTCTTATTCTTTCTTTAACTTCTTCTGTCCATGTAGCATCTTTGTTATGTTCCACAGGATCTTCATAGATACTTCTCCAAAATGTATCTATTTTTTTTGGCGGTCTTTCAATTCCTTTTACCTCATTTCCCATTTCTCTATAAAACTTTTTTGGATCATCAATACATTTCTTATTTTGTACTTTTCCTTTATATTTATTTTAGTATCTTCTAAGTCTTTCCATCTGAGCTGAAAATTTTAGTTTGTTATTTGCAATACTGCATGACAGATCCTGGTCTGTTCTAATACTGTGCATTGCTTTAATCACATCTATCTTTCTTAGTATTTTTGTTGATCTATTCCCCTCTTCCATAATCTTCTAACAGTGACACTTCTTGTCTTAACTGCTTTATAGTTTTCTCTATTCGATAATTCCATGATGATATTCACTGTATCCCCTTCCTTTCCCTCACTACCCTGTGATCTTGTGGTAGAACTTTATCAGTTATTAATTTAACTGCACAGTAATATATCCTGTTTACTTCTGTTATATCACATCCTTCTCTATGGACAGTCCTAATTACTGTGTTCATTTTTTTATCAAACTTCCTACTTTTTGGGTTTTATTGACCTTCTGCAGTTTATTTCTCTCATTGATTTTAATATATCTATCCATGTCTATTAAATCAAGCAACTCTTCTCTTAGTCCATTTTATTCCAAACTAAGGGTACATCCCTTGTTTTCCAATTCCTGCAAACATTCTATAGAAAGTTCTATAGCATTTTCCTGTGGCACATTCTCTTCAACTTCATCCTGTGCCATCCATTGCTCTGTCATATGGGAACTCACTGGCCTATCACTCCTCAACATTAACTACATCAGAGTTTCCATAGTTTCCTGTTCCTTCAAGTGAAAGTTTAAACTGGTTTTCTGTGGAAGGCTCCAAATTATCTTCATATGGCACCTGACCAATTGCTTCATGTTCCACTGCTTTCCCCTTAATTTGGATATCCATTACTCTATCCTGTTGTGGTACTTTCTGAATTAGATTTTCTACACTGAATCCTTCACATCGCAGGTACTCCATGACCTCAGTTTCTATTTCTTTAATTTCTCCATTGGTAATCTCCTTTTCTACTTTTACTCTTTGTATTCTTATTTTTTGTATTGTAAAGTTTTCCATGTCTGTATTCCTTTGCCTGTATTTCTCTTCAAATATCTTTGGTGCTGCTCTTTTTGTGTTGGTTAGTTTTGCTTTCTCCTTTGCATAAATATTACACCATATTAAATCGCTTTTTCTTTTCCATGTCCATATTTCTTCTTCAGATGTTTCCTGATCTTCCTGCTTCTCCTTACTTTGGGGACTCAGTGTTCCATCCTGCTGTGATATAACCTGTGCTAGGCCTTCTACACCAAATCCTTCACTTTGCAGGCACTCTATAACTACAACTTAATTTTTTTTAACTTCTGCTTTACTAATCTTCTTTTCTACATTCCATCTTTGTGATGTTATTTTTTTATTGTGAAATTTTCCATATCTGGATGCTGTTCCCCGTGTTTCTCTTCGAAAATCTTTTGGGCTGCCTTCTTTATGTTGATTAATTTGGTTTTCTCCTTTGCATAAATATTGCACCATATTGAATCTCTCTTTCTTTCCCATGTCCATATTTCATTTTTATACTTTTCAAAAATCTCTAGGTTTTGTTGTTTACATTTTTGCACTTCCTCAGATGCTTCTTTCTCCAAACAGGTCAAGGTTTCTTGATCTATATGTTGTTTTTCACAAATTTGTTGTATCAATTAACACAAATTTTCATTTGAAGTTTCTGACAATTTTTCTTGCGGAAGTATTTTTCTTTCCTCTAATTTCTCTCTTAATCATTTTGTATATCTCATGTCTGGAAATTCTGTGCTTTTTGTATAATAGTAACAATACATAATTTCTTTCTTATCCTCAATAGTCCACTTTATCGTCTTTATGGCTGTTCTTTGGCCTATCAATTTATGTGATTTTTGTAGACTGCTACTCCCTTCTACAACAGGGGGGCCATCCTCCCCCTGGGCCTGGCCTGGCCCCGTTGTAGGAATGTTTCCGTATTTTGAGGATTCTACACTGTCATCTTTTCCAGTCCTGGCACCAGTGTGTCTACCAGGATTGGACACTTTTTTATCCTGGGTCTTGTGCACCCAGCTATCCTTTTTTTAGTTTTTAACCTACTTCTGTCCATGATATATGCTATATAAATACAGTCTATATATCAGTGTTGCCTTGGTGAGATTTTGTAAAAACAGGGCTCAGCTTGCGAAGGTTCTCACCAAGACTTGAGGATGAATTCAATTTCAGGACTACTACTCTCCTTTGCTTGCTGAATTTTCATCTCTGTGGTTTACCTATTTAATCATGGTGATGTTAGAGGAGGTGATAGAGAATTGAGTAAGTTTGGTAGATATGTGTTTTGTGGTAGATAGCATAACTTTTGTATTTTTGGGGTTTAGATGTAATTATGAGTTGTTAGCCATGTTTTAATTAATGAGAAGAATTGTAGTTTCAAGTCGTGGAGTTCAAAGAGTGTTTTGAGAGAGCAAGTTAAGTTTGAGTTATTGGTGTATTAAACTAGATAACCATTTTTGTAGCAGTATAGTGATCATTAATGTATGGGACCTATAGTTACAGGCAAGGAGGTGGAGAAATATTTTTTTTCCATTTAACTGCTTGTGCTCTGTTTGAGAGACAGCTATGAAACCAATACATTGAATAGTTGGAAATCTCTGATAAGAGTTTATATGATACTTTCTTGTGGGAGACAGTATCAAACACTTTTCATAGATCAATGAAGATGGTGGTAACTATATTTCTGGTATTTCTGTGGGTGCTGACAGTACTAACAAAAATTAACAGAGCAGCTATTGTGCTGTGATAGGGATGGAAACTGTGTTGAGTTGCTGAGTTGAATAGTTGCGAATGGATATTTTTAAAAATATTTTGATAGGAAAGTTAGAATGGCAATTGGTCTATAATTTGAGAGATGTATATTGAGTCCATGCATATGCAATGTTATAATAAAGGGCTTTTCCGCAGCAAGGGGGACCTTATTTTTAGATATGGATTGTTTTATCAGAATTGAAATAAACTGCAAGAGCATCAGCTACTATTTTAATAGATTTACCAGGTAGATTGGCTGAGACAGTTGTAGCAGGCTTTAATTTTATTTTAATAGTATCTGTGGAAAGTAGATGAAAGGAGAAGTATCAAAGGATGTTATTGGGTAGGGATATTGAGTGATTGATTAATTTCCTCGGTTATGGACAGCAATGACTGAAAAAAGTGGGTGTTAAACTGGTTGACAATACTATCATGTTGTATCTGAGTATTAGATAGCAGCTGTGTAAACTGCTCTGGAATTTGCAGTTTATTGACTGAGTCCCAGAGGCAGTTTGGATTTTTAGTGTCGGTGTTTTGATAAAGTCGAATAATATGCTTTCTTATCTTTGGTGATAAATAGTTTTGCTTGGTTTCTTAGTTGTCTATATACTAGTAAAGTAGGAACCCTTTTGTTTTTTGTTCAAACCTTCTAGGCTTTGTTTCTGTTTCATAAGTTGTGTAGTTTCTAAGGATAGCCAAGAGACATGGTTTGCTTTGACACTTTTTGCTCTGAGTGGAGCTAGTGAGTTTAAAACACCTTTGAAGATTGTATTGAATCAGAGACAGTGTCACCTAAGGAGAGAGTATTGAGAATCACCCAGGTATGGAAATGCAGTGCAGTGATGCATACAGTGTATTGATAACATTTTTTTATTTTTTATGAAAAGTTTTTTTACCAAGTTGTAGTGATGTGTTTTGGGGCTGATGCTGTACTGACTGATGGGGTAGACTTGCAAATGATCGCTATTGATATAAGATACATTTGCAATGAATGAGATTTTGTTTGAAGTACATTCTAGTATCCAGTCAAGACTTGATTGCCTAGTTGTGCCCTTATTGTATCTAGTTGGTGTGGTCATGAGTTAAGTGAAATTGTTCAGATTTATATTACTGGTTGGATTTTCTGAGTTTTATAGTTTGCCAGTCTATAAAACATGTATAATGGCTTCATGAGAGATTTTGAGGAGGTCCGACAGATGATACCTTCAAGAGTTTTAACATTACTGCCTGGTGGTATGTATATACTCATGTTTGCAGTGGTGTTGCAAGTGTTTAGTTTTAGCATAGTTCGGATTTATGAGTTAGGGAAAGTTGGAAGTTTGTGGGGGGAAGGGAGATATGCTGTATATTTTTATAGAAGATGGTGACTCCACTAATTTTTTGTTGACTCTGTCTAATCTAATAGAGTTGGGGCAGTTTCTTCATTATTTTGTTTCTTGGTGAACCCAGGTTTCTAAGGCAGCTAGGATGTCTATATATCTGAATATACTGTGCTAGCCATCCATGTACTTCAGGGAGTTATAAATATTTTAAATTGGTATGATATAAGTGAAGGCGAATGGAGGGCTCGGTGAGCTGGTTGTGATAACAGAGTTGTTGGGGATATTCGGCCTGTGGTGTCAGCATACTGAGTTTTGTCTAGGTTTTATGGTTATAGATGTATAATAGTATGGCTAGGGATATTTCTTATGTTTAGTGTCTAATTTATGATTAAGTAGTTATTGCTTGAACTAGTTGCTCTTGAACAGTAGAATGTGTGAGGGTTGATATGGAGAGGGTGTGAATGTGAGATGAGGTTTAGAGGTATTTTGCTTGCAGTACATTTCATAAGAGTTTTGCAGGAACTGCATGGGTAATGATGTTGGTAGGATGTCAGGTGTGTCAGTAGGAGTGGAGGTAGCAATTGTAGGATAAACATGATGTTTCCTAAGTGGAATAATTAGAGCAGGTATGATAGATATAGGAACGATGATATGTTAAGATAGTCTATGGGTATTGAGCTTTTAGAAGGGAAGTAGAAGAGTAGAATGCTACAGTACCGAGTGTGTGGGTTTATATGGACAATGAGGAACGCTGAAGCACAGAAAAAACAAAACAGGGTGTTGTGCTGTAGATTTTGTGGGAGCTTATGAAATGTGTGGGTGTATAATAGTGAAGGTGTAGAGGTATTTTGGATTCACGGGAAATAGTGTATGCGGATGAGGGTAAGTTAGTGATCTTGAATAGATATGGGCAATAGGAAGTAAAAAGTTACAAATTAGGTTATTACTTAAATTGTTATGGATGTTAAGTGGTAGAATGTTAAAAGAAATAAGCTACAGAGGAAATGATGCAGTGCAGTAAGCAGAGAAGGAGTAAGAGGAGTGATGTACCAGGCCATACTATGTACATGAATGATAGTGGTTTAAAGGTTAAACGTATTTGAGGGAAGACATAGAGTATGTGAACGATTAGTTCAACAAGAAAGAGAAGTAGCAGACTGAGACACCTGTATTAGACTTGTTGCTTTGTATGAAGGGTGACCTGATATTTAAGAATGGTCTAGAGGTTAGATAATTCAGACGTAGTGAATGAAGCCAGAATGCTGAGACCAACATTAAAAAAAAGATATTTTTAACTTTGCAGTAGTTAATTGGCGGGTGCATAATCATGAGTTGAGGAAGCATAGCTGTTGACGTTATGCGACATGTAGGGTTTGATCAAAACCATTTGGACCTTAACAAGGTAGATTAACATATAAGATTATTAATAATCATACATCTCAACTGTCCAGATTTTCACAAAACGTCCAGATTTTTACCTCATAGTTTTTGTCTGTTCCTCATAAAATTTGTGGTTTTCTTTCAAAACACTGGGATGATCTGTATGTTAACAAAAACACTGTTATTGTAGCAACTTTCTAAGTTTATAGGAGCAATATAAAATCTGTCCCTATTTTTGAATCGTCGTCCCCCCATTTTGTCAGGTTTTGTCCAGATTTCTTACACTAAGAGGCTGAGAGGTATGTCAGTAATATAGAACAAGGAAAAATCAACATACTTTAGCCATGCCACTAGGTAAAAGTGATATTGCTCCACATGTTTTGTTTTTGTGAAACATTCTTTATTCAGTTGTTAAAAACAAATCATCAACTAATTTTCAGTCTTATACTAACACATTTACTGTCAGCTTCTAAAGCCATTATGTCTGAAATTCCAGAAAGCTCAATTTTATGGTCAACTATACTTGTATCTACACAGCTATTGCTTCTTTCGATACCTTACATAATAAACTAATTTTCTCAACATGTAACTGTCAATACATTACTGGCCCCTCTGTACTTGAAGTGTATTGTCACACTTGCAAATGCATATAATCCACCTTTAGTGATGGCACTAATCTCCTTAGCATATACCATATCAAGTCTTACCATGTTTGAGGCAGATATCTGCTATTTTCACAATTAATTTTATTCATCAGCACCATTCCTTGAAATTGTTTTGTAACTGCAAATGCCTGACATGACATAATGAAATACTGTACTCACAATCCCTCACTCCTTACATTAGCATATAAGCTACAATTTTTCCATGCTAGCTGCAGCAATAAAGAGATCTTCTATCCTAGTAATACAATTTATCAGCTATTTCTCACAGGTGGAGTATGCATTTGTGAAAATGTAACATATCTGATGCTCTGGTAGTGAAACCATATTGTAAATAAATATCTGCTCCTCTAAAGAAGTATAGTTTATTTATTTATTTATTTATTTATTGTTTGTTAACCGGGTTAGTCCAGCTGGGCTTGTGGCCCATTTTCAGTGGAGACCCGAGGAGAAAAGCTCCGAATACAAATACAAACATTTGCAACATTACAAAATATAAGTACAGAGTTTTGTATAACTTGGAAAAGGCAAAAATACAGAAAGCTGCCACATTAGTAACAGATAATGTGAGTATCTTATGTCAAAATTATTATTTACAGGAAATAACAGTTTTACATTAATAGAGACACTGCTTAGCAATTAAGAGGGTGTCAGTTAAGGCAGGCTAGAGGGAGGCATGCAAAATAAATAGGAAAGATGTATAATAGTAATAAGAATGTATAATATAAAGAAAAATTTGGAAAGCTGTAAAGAGAAAGACCTATGACATATTGTTAAATTTTGCAAAGAAAAATGATTTAGGAGTGTAGTTAGTGGTGTGGGTGTTTTAGGTGGGAGCATGTGAAGGACATTCCCATTTGGAGGCGAGATGGGAGTGAAGCATGGATTTGTAGTTGTTATGGTTTGGTATGTTACGTAGTGGTGTGGGGAGAGTGTTCCACAGTTTGGCTATGGTGTGGGATAGTAATAGTTGGCCAGGTGGGTGTAGGGGTTTGTGTACATGTAGGAGTTTTGGCCTTTGGATCTCAGGGTGCGTCCAGGTGTGTAGTGTGTTAGAGATTTGGAAAGAGAGGGGCATTCTGTTGGTTTAAAGATGAGTTTGTGGGCTGTTGTAAGTTGTAGGTATTTTAGGTGGTTGTGGAGTTCAAGCCAGTTCAGGGTGTGAAGGGAGTGGCAGTGATGGGAGGAGTTCTTAGAATTGGTTGCAAATTTGCGGATTTTATTGTAACAAGCTTCAAGTTTGGAACGGAGGCCAAGTTGTAGGTTGGAGAATAGGGGAGCACCGTACAAGAGAGAGGGGAGAAGGAAGGTTGATGCAAGGGTTTGACGGGATAGTGCTTGTGATTGCTCAGAATGCTTTGCATGTCATGTAAATTATTGTCAATTCCTAACTTGACATAATTTTGAGAGTCAGCTGTAAAAGTAAAACATAAGAAAACACTTATACTCATTTTGTTTTCAAACTACTTACTTCTTTAACATCAGGAGTATATCCAGAAAAGAAATTAACTGTAAAACAAAGGAATATGAGTAGTGTAACAATACACCTAAAATATATATATTTCTTTGCTATTGCAGTGTCCTTGATAATAATTACTATATTCTCCAAATCTTGGACTCCCCAGTCATATTCATAATCGAAATGCAGAAGGACCATTTCTGAGTAATCCTTACCTTACCTTATTCTGTTTCACAGCCATTTCTAGTCCGCACAGGCATGTCATAAGTATTATTACATTACAAATCTTAAGTGGAAACTTACTTTTTCACCTTCCTGTTATAGAATTTATGGCAAGCACTACTATTGTTTCCAATTAATCTTGCTTACGCAAGACCTCCCTTCTTTTTGATATCCCAGTATTACCATCAGAGGAGGATTGCCTTTTAACTCATTTGGCTACAAAACTCTTAAATAAGGATAATTTTTTTACATTCCAGGGAAATACGCATACAGTCTGTCAAGAATGTCTCTTTATACCTTCCGTATCTATAGTTTATTGTTTGGTACATTCTTACTGAATTCACCAGAGTATTAAAATACTTACATAGCATTACCATCCAAAAACTGAGATGACTGCATACATCTGACATAAGGCTATCCTATCCCATGTTTCCTTTGCCGTCCTTATATGAAAATCTCCTTGCCATGCATGTCTCAAGTGATAGCATATATTTTATTTAAGAGCCGTACATTCTATCAGGTAAATATTTCTGACTTGCATTTTCCTCTCTTTCTTAAAAATAAAAATACCAGGCAGCAGCAACCAGATGAAAAACGGCACGGACTGTTTATTCCAGATATTCAAAGTGAGCGCTTTCGGCTGCAATAATATACAGCCTTCCTCAGACAAAATACAAAATACAAAGCCCCAGCATTACACTGGGCTTAAATACTAATTCAATCCACTTCAGCTGACCCAAACAATTAGCAAATTAACAGATTGACAAATTAACAAGTACATAGAGCTTTACATGATTAAGATTACCCCTACACATTTCATTATATAAATATATAACTAAATAAAAACATTAGTATATTATCAGATAAAATAGGATAAAACACATTGATTTAAATTAAATATATGATATTTACAAGCCACTCAACATGCATATAAGTATAAATATATATGTATATGTATACTATACTTATATTTAGATTTAAATGTGGATATAACTATAAAAAAACACCAACCATATAATTTAATAACCTTACTAAGAAGGCATTTATAATTTATCTACGTAAGGCTTTTAATTTTAAAATACACTTAATAGAGGCAACATCATTTAGCCCTGGTGGAAACTGTGCAGATGTTCTAACTTGCCAGAACAGCTCCTGCTCTTCTAAATGGAGCTGCCAGGGCCCGCCTCTAATATCAGTATTTACCTGATGGATAACAGAAAATAGGAAACTGTGTTCTGGATATTCAAGAATATGCCTAGCTAATGCATTTGTCAAGTCATTCCTTCCTATGGCATATAAATGTTCATAAAGTCGCTTTCTCAGTTTCCTCTCTGTTTTGCCAATGTAAAAGGAAGGACATTTTTCACAAACAGCGACATAAACCACCCCACTTGACTCACAGTTAAAGTTTCCTTGGATGGAAATATTTAATTTATTAATATTAATTTTACTACAAGCTACAACATATTTACACTGGCTACACATTCCACATTTTCTCATACCAAATATTTTTTGTTTACTAGAATCTCTACTTTTTTCCACAATTGCCTTTAAGTTAGGACCCCTTCTATATGCAAAGTCGGATCGTGCCCAAAGTTTTAGCTAATGCTCTATCTTCCAAAATGATATTCCAATTTTTAGTCAATATATCCCTAATCACCTGGAAGTCAATGCTATATGTGAACAAAAAAGTGATATTGTTTGATACCAAATCATTATTATTATTTGTACCCAACTTAGTCAACCTATCCAATAATCCACCTCCCAACAATGGCTAAAAGTGACCACTTTGTCTTTTGGTCTGCACTTCCTCTTGTAACTGTTTTATTAGATTATATGGATAGCCTCTACACAGGAACATTTTGCCTATATTATCACATTCTCTAAAAAAGTCAGCCTCCTCTGATATCATCCTGGCAGCCCTAACAAGCTGTCCTTTAACCACACTTCTTTTTTGATGGATAGGGTGACAACTTGAAAAGTGAAGGTAACTATTAGAATGAGTTGGTTTTCTATGGATAAAAGATTTAAACTTGTTGTTAACCCTATCTTTAGATATAGTTACATCTAAGAAATGCATTTCTTCCATAGTCATAGAGTATGTAAACTCCAAAAAGTCAGTCATCATTGAAATGCTGTCTATGAAGTCAGAAATTAGATCTGGTGAACCATTCCAAATAAAACACATATCATCTTGGTATCTTGTATACCAAGTGACATGTCGTTGATATAATTCATTATTGAATAAAAATTCATGTTCCTAGAATGCCATTACACTATTAGCAAAGCTACATCCGCATGGTGACCCCATGGCGATTCCAGTATTTTGTAAATTTTTATTTATTTATTTTACATTTGTTAACCGGTCTAGTCTAACAGGATATATTTCCATTTTCAGTAGAGGCCCGGGGAGAAAAGCTCCACATGTAGACAGGATGGATACAACATAACAAAAAATACATAATAACAAATTAACAAACAGATTAAAAAAGTGGTATAAATAAAATTGATTCTTAAACATTAAAAAATTATTTGATAAAACAATTTCCAGAAGGGTCTCCACAACATACATCTGTACAGAAGTAGCATTTTTAGTAAGCATAAAATTCCTGGTCCAATCTATACCAAGTTGGTGTGGAATTACAGTGTATAGGTCTTTTACATCTACTACCAGAAACACATACTCTGAATTATATTCAATTTTACTAAAATTTTCCAAGTAGTCCCAGGAATCTTTGCATATCTGGGGTTCCCCTTGTAACATCGGCTTAAGTATCCCATCCACATATTTCACACAAGCATAAGTAATAGATCCTTTCCCATCAACTATAGGCCGAAATGGGGGATCTACTAAATTTTTATGAATCTTCGGTGTGCCAAATATAGCGGGAATTTTTGGAGCTGGCATGGATAGAAAGTGAAAGATGTTACAATCAATACTACCTTCCAAAAATAAATCATCCAAGATACCCCTAATTTTCCTATACGCACCATTTATCTCATTAAGACTGGAAATCGAGTATGTGTCAGACTGCAGGTGGTTTAACATATTTTTATCATACAAATATTCATCCATGAATACCAGTTCCCCTCCCTTGTCTGGTTTCATGGCTCTAACCTTATAGTCAGATAACAAAGCAATAAATTCCAGTTCATTCCTAGAGATGTTACTTGTTTTTTTGTTGTTACTTACAGCAGAACAATTATTATTAAGCTTAGATCTTAAATCAATTTCACAGACTTTTTCAAATAAATTCAAAATGCAATTCAATGGCGGATTAAACACACTTGATACTCTCAAAGTGTTACAAAGGGCAGGTGTGTTACCTAGAGAAACTGCTAAATTCAGTTTCCTAATGAATAATTTTAGGTCTATAATAGTTTTAACCAAATCGCCCCTTCTGTCAGGGATAAAAGACAGCCCTTTCGAAAAAAATTCAACAACTGGTTGGTCAACAGTCAAAACCGTGTAGTTGTAAATTTTAAAATCACAGTTTTGGCCTGTGAGAACTGTAGGTCCCATTATTGGAGGAAGCATCATCTCCTCAGTTGATTCCGTCTCTTCCTCCTCTGTGGTTGACCCCCGTAGTTGGACCTGGTGTTGTTGTTCATATGTCTGTTGTTGTCCCTGAAAAAATCCTGATTACTATCATTTTGTTCATGTGCATAGTTCGGATTTTGGTTATTGGTATTGTTGTTACCACTGTTAGTATTAGAGTTATTGTTGGTTTGGTTGCGAATACGTTCGCTCCTACGAACCACAGTTTGCTCTTGATTTTCAATGTTATCAGTAGGGGTAGCTACCTGATTGTCAGTCTCTCTATTAACTGAATTATTCCCTATTGGTGGTGGAGGGGGATAGGCTTTATTATTTTTATAGTCAAAGAGGTCTCTGTCCATTTTACGTTTTTTATTGCTAGCCATTTTACTCATAGATGCCTCTATACTTGAAAAAATCCTTAAATAATCATATTTATACCTGGAAAGTCACTATCCTGTGTTAATCCAGTCTCAAGTACTTCAAGTTCATCTATGAGTACTGTGATTTCACAGTTATAAAAATTGATTAAAGCTGACAAAAAGTCAAAGCCCTATGTATCAAAAAGGGCTAACAACTCTTTGTGAAATACTGAATTGTTCACTAACCCTGCAGGATAGCGCCATTGACGTAGTCCCTTAGGAACCACTTTTTTAGATATACATTCTTGCAAATAGGCGACTTCTAGTTGCAGTTTCTTGCATCTAAACAGTTTTTGATCAAACATGTTAAGTTTGTCCACAAAATTACTCACCGCTCTTTCTTGGTCTACTATGTTTCCATTATGGTTCACTGAGACTCCAAAAAAATCTTTCTTACTCAGAAAAGATGCCATAGAAGGTATGGTGGTTAAAGTATTGCCATCATTTAAAATCCTTGGCGACTGATGTCCTCGTTCTTGTGTGGCTTCCCCACTAGCCCTATGAACGCTAGCATTAATATTGGGATGTTCAGGTGTTCTATTACTGAGCTGAAGTGGCAATGGATTTCCTTGACGTGTTACAGGAAGTGTAGCTACAACAGAATCCCCCCTAGCATCATCGGAGGCTCCAGAAGCAATCCTAGAGGCATTAGCCTCCACTTTTTGTGATAAATCCTCCACTCTTGTTAGTAGAAGATTAATCAGAATAGTTAGGTTACCCAGCTCTTTTCCTTCATTAGCTTTACTAGTAGCGTTGATTATGTTAGATGAACTAGTGTCTCACTCTTCATCCTGCGAGAAAAGCGATTGTGTAGCAGTCCTATTATGCCCATTCTCATTGCAAGGTGTAGCGTTGCTGCTAGGCATATCAAATTAGGCATTATAGAATTTATGGCAAGCACTACTATTGTTTCCAATTAATCTTGCTTACCCAAGACCTCCCTTCTTTTTGATATCCCAGTATTACCATCAGAGGAGGATTGCCTTTTAACTCATTTGGCTATAAAACTCTTAAATAAGGATAATTTTTTTACATTCCAGGAAAATACGCATACAGTCTGTCAAGAATGTTTCTTTATACCTTCCGTATCTATAGTTTATTGTTTGGTACATTCTTACTGAATTCACCAGAGTATTAAAATACTTACATAGCATTACCATCCAAAAACTGAGATGACTGCATACATCTGACATAAGGCTATCCTATCCCATGTTTCCTTTGCCGTCCTTATATGAAAATCTCCTTGCCATGCATGTCTCAAGTGATAGCATATATTTTATTTAAGAGCCGTACATTCTATCAGGTAAATATTTCTGACTTGCATTTTCCTCTCTTTCTTCCAAACTGTAATATTTTGAAGTTGCAGAACTACTAACTGAAATTTCAGCACATTTGTACTATGAAACCTAAAGCCTTCTTTTGTCTTTTCTTATGATTTAATCTTACCACTATCCATTAATTGCTTCCAATATAGTGGGGAAAGCTGACTTTTGGTCAATGAAAGATTTGGATCTTAATAAGGAGAGTAACATAAAAGATATCAGTAATATAGAAGAGCAAGGTAAACTCAATGTATATAAGCCATGCCACCAGTAAAAGTTGTGCAGTAAAGGAAAAAGGACATGTGCTGCATTGCATATGTCAATTGCGTCAGCTTCATCCACCCATTATTTTAAGTTGATTTATTTAAAATTTGAGAAACTATGGCCTTAAGATGCCTAAGAATTTGGGATTGTTTGTTATATCTTCTGGACATATGGTTAAAACTGCCTTTGTAGATCACCATAATCTCTTGATTCTCCCGAAGTACCATATCCTTCCACCTTACCTTATCAGTGCTTTTGTGATTTGTATAAAAATACTTCAGTATTGCTGTTACATCGAGGTTAGTGGGATCTGGAATATCCAGCCCTACCAGCCTTTTGATAGACTTAACATTTCCAAGACACCTCATGTTGCATGTAGTCCAGTATAATATCTGCTGCCTGCACAGTAAGCTTTACATAAATTTCCTTCACAGGAAGCATTAAAAGTGTTTCTAAAACATATAAAATGTGCAATATCATAAACATCTGCACTGTCATCTGAAGGACATCTATGCCAATATCTATTCATTTCATAATATCTGTATCACAGATATTAACCAGGTGTTCATATAACTCACCTGCTGTGAAGAAGTTAAATCGGCAACTATAATGATGCTCACATATTTAATATTCATCTCATCCCAGCCAAACAAAGTCTTGTCACCAAAGCCACTAAGATCTGATAAGTAATTAGAAGACATTTTTTCTCCAGGTAACTACTCAACCCCACCCTAACTGGGAAACATCCGTGGTCACTATGGCCTTGGGTTGGGCTGACAAGGGACAAATGTATGACCTTGCAGAAGTACTTCTGACTGAATCCACCATATTAGATCCTTCTTGCAATAGCTGGTGATTCTTATTTGACATGACATTAGCATGACCAAGCAGGCTGATTGCTGTGGATTATTTTTCTCACTTGAGATCTTAAATTCAGAACTCTGACAATGGGGAGTGAAGCTATTGTAGACTTTGTGTTGAACAGAGCTCCTATGTATTCTATGGTTTGAGTGGGCTCTAGATGAGATTTCCTGTAATTTATAGTTATTCCTAGGGAATCACAAAGTTGAATAACCTTTTCTCTTACTTATTAGTTGATGCCTGGTCGGGGTGGAAACGAGCCAGTCATCCAAGTATGGAAACACACAGAATCTTTGTAGTCTTAAGTGAACCACTACTTCCATGCATTTGGTAAACACCCAGAGGCTGTGGTGAAACTGAAGGGTAGTACTCTGAACTGATAATGACTGTCTCACAGCCAGAAGTGCAGAAACCTTCTGGATCATCTGTTATTTTTATGTGATAGTACACATTCTGAAGATCTATTAAGCACATCCAATTGTCCTTCTGAAGGAATGGCAGAATGGACTGAATCGTGGCCACCCAGAACTTGGTGTTTCATACTGACTTGTTTATTTTGGAAAGATCCAGGATAGGTCTCCAGTCCCATATTTTCTTTGGCACTAAAAAGAATCCTGAGTAAGCTCTGGATTCTAATTGGTCTAGTGGTACCTCTTGGATGAATCTTTTGTCTAGCAACTCTTGGATTAGGATTGCTGCCTGTTTCTTCTGACTGGGTGGGACATCAGGAAACTTCTTTGAGTTGGCAGGATGTTGGAAAAATGCTGTAATATAACCTCTGGATATAATCCTCTGCACTCGTGTGTCTTTTTAAGTGCTAGCCAGGCTCTCCAGTGCAGGGATAAATGACCCCCGATTGCCTCCAGAGGGGAACAATTGGGCTTCATTTTATGAGTGCTGGAAGAAACTACCAAAGAAAGTTTCTCTGGATCCTTGGTTTTGCAGACCACCTCTTCCACAAGGGCGACACCCACCATTTGAATTCCCCCTCTGCCACTGGGGGAACCTTCTCCACACGTGTCCTGGAAAGCCCCTTGGGATTTTCTGAAGCACAGCTTTCCAGCACCTTGGTGATTCCTTGAAAAAGGTTTCTGAGGGATGGAAAAATGTGTGCTCATGGCAGAAAGGTTTACCCATCTTTTTCACACCTGGAAACCATGTCCTTGTTTTTTGGGCCAAATACGAATGAACTGTAAAAAAGGACATTCACAAAAGAAGACTTGAAGGGTTCCACAAAATTGTACAAGCACATCCAGGCATGTCTCCTTAAGGAAATGCCTGTACCCGCTGCCCTTGATGCTCCTTCTGCTACATGAGAAATGAACCTCATGGAGGAGTTTGAAATTGTTTGAAGGTTGCCATCTGAGAGTTGAAGTAATCCTTCACCTCTTCAGAGATGAACCCAGAGAGGGTATCTGACAGTTATTTTATGAGATCTCTCTGCAACCTCATCAAATGTGTCCGGTAATTCAACGATCTAATGCATACACTCCCTTTCTGAATCTGTCCATCATCTAAGACTCTTTGCTGGGGTGATGGACAGAAGGACTTTCATCCACAAATTATTTTTGGTGGCAGCTGAAATGACCATGACATCAACAGAGGGCCTTTAAATGGAAAAGGTTTCTCCTGAGGAGAGGTCATGATCTTATCAGGCTTCTTGGGGATGAGCTTGATGGTGTCAGGTGCCTTCCATGCCCTTTGACAGACCAAATTAATGAGCTTGTTGAAGGGTGAGGTCACCAGGAAGTAGATGGGCCAGTACCAAAGGCCTCCAGAAGTATAGAAATCTGTCATAGGGTCTTTGGGCTGCCAGTCTCCTCTCTGCTTAAGAATCTCAAGGATATCTCCAAAGGACATGTCTTTTGGAGGTGACTGTGGGGACCCTTTACCTTCATCCAAGTCTGTGTCCTCATTAATAGATTCTGGGAAATTAATGTGCTTCCTGTTCCATGACCTCTTCTTATGGGCTTCTTCAAGGGGATGTTCTGGTGAAGTATCGGAAGAAGTAGGGGTACCCAGATGGAAATTCAGGCGCTCTGGTACTGACTTTTTTTGCACTATAAGTTGCTGAAACACTGGGCGCAGAGAAAAAGTGGAGGATTCTATAGGACCCAAGAGGGATGGGACATCTGGGTCATTGAGCTAGACAGTTCCCTCTCCAAGGATTTAGAGGCTGATTGGCCAGAGAAAGATATCAACACAGATCTGAAGAGGGGGTCCATGGATCCTCTCTGCTCCAAAGATGGCTGCCCCGAGATCGAAGTCAGAGCAGCTGAGCAGAGCTAACCCTTGGTGAGGCTCCAAGACATAATGACAATACCAAAGTTTTCTGAGTTGACTGAGACAGCAAACCAAGTACCAGGACACAATGCTGAACAATAAACCAAAAGAAACCAGTAGAGCCACAGTCCAACACCAAACATAAGTTCAACCGTTTATTGAGCGCTTTTGTCAGAAACATCAGCTGACTTTGTCAGAATACATTACCCACATAACATCATGGTATTTGAAGTGAAAACCAATCACATGTCAATTACCAGGACTTTTGACTTAAAAACACAGTACCTAAAAAAATACTCAAACATTACCTAAAACTATCAGATATTGTTACATATTGAAAACACTTAATGAACTCAGCCACATAAAATACACTGTACAAAAAATGTACAAACTCAGACAGTGTATTTTATGTGGCTGGGTTCATCAAGTGTTTTCAATATGTAACAATATCTGATAGTTTTAGGTAATGTTTTAGTATTTTTTTAGGTACTGTGTTTTTAATTCAAACGTCCTGGTAATTGACATGTGATTGATTTTCAATTCAAATACCATGATGTTATGTGGGTAATGTATTCTGAGGAAGTCAACTGATGTTGCTGACGAAAGCGCTCAATAAATGGCTGAACTTAACGTTTGATGTTGGACTGTGGCTCTACTGGTTTCTTTTGGTTGACTGCGACACCTCGGACCCAACAGGATGGAGATTGCTTCTGAATGCTCTTCAGATCCGAATGTAAGGAGGAAGTCAGTGCGTTCCCCAGATACAAGTTGAAGATGGTCCGTTGACTGAGGTAGATGTGCTCTGGTGGTCTGGAGAGGACAGCTCTAAGGTCACCAGAGGCGGAGAAATGGATGTGTGTATGTCCATTCCCAATGGGGTCAGAGCAGAGATACTGGGTTGAAGCCTCTGCTCAAAGACCATTTGTCTCATTACCATCTGGACATCTTTGATGGTCAGGTTTCTGGTACACTGAGTGGAAGACACTGAAGTTGACTTAGTAACATTGAAGAACGGAGATGGTAGCCTGGATCTGGCTGGATCAGCTGTCAGTGAATATAGGATCTGAGGTATTGCAAGAGATGGTAAGATTTCCTGCTCCAAAGATCTTGGAGCCATGGAGTGTTTTGGATCCAGTGATACAGTCAGATCAGACAACACCTCTTTTGTTCTGCTCTGATCCAAGGGGTCTATCCAGTCTGATTGTTTCGTTTTCTTCTTGGGCGGATGCAATAGGCTTGTTGGATATGAAGAGGATCTTTTCATAGCATTGTCAAAGAAACCTGAAGAAAGTTTATCCAATTTTTTTTGTTTTATCCTTATTTGTAGGGCCAGAACCAGCAACAGCTTCACCAAAAGCAGAGGGCAATAAACTCTTTAACACCAGTTTGTTTTTACGCTCAGTCAAAGTTCTGGGGTTGAATGCATGACAAATAGAACATGATTCCTGTAAATGAAGAGGCCCTAAACAGTAGAGACAAAGAGTGTGTAAGTCAGAGTAAGGCATTTTCTGACTGCACTTTATACATGAAAACCAGCTATCTGAAAAGGAAGGTAAAGTAATTCAACCCCTAGAAAGGGAGATAGGAAAACTTTTTTTTTTTTTGTATGAGAAACCTTCTACATGAAAAGGAAAGTAAAGTAAACTAACAAATTGTACCCCTAGAAAGGGAGATAGGAAAAGAGGAAAAGGCTGCTCACAAGGATAGAAAAAGTACATTAATAGAGAAAAATTTAACTAACTAATCAGATTACTAAGAATAAAGGGAGACTGGAAAAAGATAAAGGGATGAAAAAAATGTTTCTATCCAAGATAATGAAAGCAATAACACACTTATCTGATGCTCGAGTAGCAGAGAAACATCACGTCTTTCACCTTGTGCATAAATGAGATCTGAGGTATTTAGGGGTGGTGCATTGTGGGTAAGGGAGAAGCTAGAGAGTTCAGAGTTACCACAAGCTTTAGAACAGGCTGAGTCAAATCCAAGGCCTGGGATCTGGACCCCATCCATTGAGGACATAATGAAAATGGATAATATCTAATCTAGTGATATCTGCCATGTACATACTCTTCCTGCATTTACAAAGACATTTCAGGTATTTAGGTGTAAACATCTCCCTAACAGAAATGTAATGCTTATGCTGGACTTTAATTTTAAGTAGCACAGTATGTGAGAGAGATGTATATACATAAAGTACCTGGAGGGAAGAATCTGGCTTACAAACAAGGTTGTCAAGAGCACATACACTACATTCTTTTCACATTCCACCCACCACACACAAATATACCTTCTTATACTGTGTTGCTTAAAAGAAACCTTTCCAAATCACAAAGGCCTCCTAAGTTAGCCATCAAGCTGAAGCACCTATCCTCAGCAATCATTAAAGTGCACACCAAATGCAGCACCTAATGTAACATATAAGCCTGCACCAAATGAACCCCGAAATACAAAGTTCATAAGGCAAGCAAACACTTTACCTAGTATTCTTGTCATAGGGGACTCTATTGTATGACACACAGATACACCTCTGTCCAGGTTGGACAAGGAGAAGATCATGGTTAGTTGCCTATCCAGAGATAGGACACATAATATCATGCACGCACTCAAGGCACTATCCCACAGGTACCAATATGCTTCTATCATGGTCCTTGTGGGTGTGAATGACCTGCAATGTACCAAACTGGACTATCTGAAAAGAGGTATTATGGCTCTCTCTGTGAATATGTGTCACAGACAGGTATGTGCCTTGCATTAAGCACCATTCTACCTTCACCAAGGATGATGCCACAGTATGAAAAGAAGATGAGTGATTTTAATAATTGGCTTAGTTTCTGGTGTGACTCCAGGGGAATGCAATATCTATCAGCATGGGGAGACACATCGCTTTGCCAAAGATTGTCTACACTTGTCATCCCTGGGCTTTTGGATATTGACTAAAACTTTATCCAACCACTTAGAGCCAATTTTAGGAGATATCAAAATGACAAAATTACCAGTATAGCAAAAAAAAAAAAAAAATCAAGGCAACCTTAAGGTGTTACTACTCAATGCTAAGTGCCTAAACAAAAACTCCACACTTTACAAGCTCTCCTTACTCTGGAGAATGCAGGCTTCTGTGCTGTTACCGAGACTTGGTTTAAAGTTGCAGAAAACACTGCAGCTGTGCAAGGCTACATTACCTTCCACATGCTTAGACCAACTGCACTTTGTTAAGGGAATGTTTGGTTGCCTCAACCTGATAGACTTCTTAGAGAGAGTCACTAAGGCTATGGATGAGGGGAAGATGGTGCATACCACCTACCTTGACCTGCACAAGGTGTTCGATGCAATACCTCACTCAGGTATTGTTGACAAACTTCATAAAACACTCAATAAAGAATGAAACTAAAAAAGAAAATAATGAACCAGGCTATTCTATCAACCCCTTAGTTTACTCTAAATCAAATCTGGTACCTTGGCCATTCACCTTTTCACGATAATAAACCAACAATATGATACCACTTTAATTTAGGTTAAATATAGTTAATTAACATTTAATTATACAGTTACTCAATAAAAAATATGTTTAACTTAACCAATTTAGAAATACCGTAATTTAAACCAACACATGCTATAGCTAAGCACATTATTATTTCTTACAATGTAAAGAAAGCTTTTATTAACATCACATCATATATTTCAATATTTTAAAAGTTCAACTTACATTCACGTCCTGAATTTAAAAACAATAATTGACTTCCAGGTTTAAACCTCTAGGGCATAAAATCTGGGTCTATATTATCATATCTCATGTTCAGAAGAGCGAATGACAGATAATCGACCCCATGTAAGTGAAAGCTTACAACAATGAAACTTCAAAACAGTGATTATTTTCTAAGGGAAAACAATCGATGTTCGAAACAAAAAAAAAAACAGTAAAACATTACTTAACGTGGGGGGCTGTGCCCCTCATACCCCCTACTTAAATATACCAACCCTGAGATCACACTACAGTGGTGAAAAGGCAAAGTAGTGAAAGCAGCAAAATTAACTCTTTCCCAGGGAAAGAATTCACTGAAACACTGCTTCACTATTTTGACTTTTTGCACTTTACTGTTCGACAAAGACCCATTCGACAACCTGTGTCTGTGACAGCGTAATAGAGAACCATAAAGTCCTATAGTTTAATATTATCTTACTTTCTAATTCACTTAACTTGTTAGCAAAATGACCCCCTCTAAGCAAGTGGGGTTGGGCTCACACAATGAAAATGAAACCAGTGTCTAAACCTCATGTACTTTATGAAAATGTTCTGCCACAAGACTTTTTAAATGATACTTTCTAATATCCCCCAAATGTTCTAGGATACAAATTTTTACTTTAGTCTGACCCACATACCATCTGGGAATATTGCAACCACATCCAGTTATGTTCACTACCCCACATGATTCACAACCAAGTCTGTCTTGGGAAATGAAGTTTCTCCCATTAATTTTAGTCCCTGTTTGTTTTTTTATTTTAGAACAAGCCTTAAAGTGCCCACAAGCAAATGAACCCCCTCTTTTAAAAGGTGCAATTGATTGTCTTTAACTAAAATTTAACAATCCTTTCAAATTATTATACCTACCATAAGAAAAAGTGATATGTTTTGACAAACATTAACCTACCATATCATCCCGATAAATTGCATGCCAAAAATCCTTGACTATATTCTCCAAAACTACAGAAAAAGGAGAATATTTAGTGACAAAAAATATTTTAACACCACACCTGTCCTAATTCTTTATAATCTCCACCACACACAATTTACCACATCTTTTCATTCCTTCACTTTCCAAAACTTTCTTTTTGGCATTATTTAATTGTACAGAGGAATAACCACAAATTTTTAGTCTACCCTCCACCTCCATCAAGCCATCCTCCTTAAAAATTTCTTCTGATATATTGGTAACAATTCTTTTAAATTCCCCACATGGCAGAAAATTAATCAAATGTGGTGGGTGCATGCAGTTGTATGTAAAAAATGATTTACTGCTGTTTCCTTCTTGTACAGTTTACTCTGAATAGTTCAAAATCCAGACAATTAATGGATTTATTTATTTCATATGTGAATCTTAAACCATGTATATTTTATTTATTTATTTTATTTATTTGTTTATCGTTTGTTAACTGGGAAAGTCCAACTTGGAACAAAGCGAATTTTCAGTGGAGGCTCGGGGAGAAAGGCTCCAGACGCATGTCTTTGTAACGTGGGAGGAAACCAGGGCACCCAGAGGAAACCCACACAAATGCAGGGAGGACATGCAGACTCCGCACGGAAGGCACCCCAGCCAAGAATCGAACCAGAGAACCTCTTGCTATGATGCGACAACACTACGGCTGCACCACTGCACCATCCATTAATTTTATATTATTATTATTATTATATATTATATTATGCTTTCCTAATTAATTCATTAAAAATATCCAAAAATTCATTTTCATTACAAATAAAAGAACAAATCACCTATGTATCTTTTATATAAAATAACATGTTCTGAAAAAAATTTTATGGGATACAAAATTTTTTTTTTCAAAATCTCCCATGTTTATTATCACATTAGTAGGGGAAAAAGAAGCTCCCATCGCTGTGCCTTTCATCTGCAAGAAAACTTAATTCCCAAAACAGAAATAGTTGTATGTCAAACAGAATTCAAAAATAGAAATTAGAAAAGAGGTATGGGGTCCCTTCTCCATTGCATTGCTAACTGCCTTCAAGCCCCACTTGTGTTCTATGTTGGTATACAAAGAAATGACATCTACATTCACATAATACCAGTCCTCATTCCATGCAACTCTTTTTAGGCTGTTACAAAGCTCAAGTGTGTTTTAATATATGCAGGAACCATTTGTAAAAATCTCTTGAGCTGATAGTCTAAAAAAAATTCTACATTTTGATAGTACAAACTCACACCTGCTATAATAGGTTTATCTGGTGGGTCTAACAAATTCTTATGTACTTTAGGGATTGCATAGAAATTGGATCTATGGGTTTAGAGGTATGCAGTTTCTTTACATCACTAGATGGAAGAAAACCCAACCTTTCCATTCTTATCAAAATTTCCAACAAGGTCAAATTAAATGAGGCTACAGGGTTATTTAGTAGTTTCACATATTCCATCTGGCTAGATAACAAATCATTCATCATCCTACAATATTTCAACTTATTCATAATAAACCAGTTATCGCCCTTGTCTACTTGCCTAAATACATAATCATTCAACCCTACCCAAAGTTGTTGTAAAGCAAGCCATTCACCTTTAGTCAAATTATAACTCATTTGTGAGTGTAAACATTTAGTATACTGAAATTACACTTTTTTATATACTATTGTTTCAAACCAACAAATGGCAGAAGAAATTTTAGGTGGCATAAACATATTCTCCCAAGAAAGAGCTGGAACAGTTAACTGTCCATATGGTGTACAAAAATGAAAATTCATTATTTACATCTTAACTCTCATCACATACATCCAAAACAAAATCATGAAAAGCATCAGAAAGATCAGTGCCATACACAGATACATTTAGAAGGGAATCATCAGCCACTTCAGAGTCCACATTATCAGTAGCATTTTGCCTTTTTGATTTATCACAGAAATACACTTTTAAATGTAACTTCCTACAAAATCATTTTACATCTATTAAACTTTCAGGTAAAGTAGTTTACTAGTGGGTACAAACTTTGCCCCTTTTAATAAAACATTTTTTCCTGCTACTGAAATATTTAAGTCAGACAAATTGATAATATTTAAAGAGTACGTACACTTATTGATTCTCTTCACAATTTAAAATAGCAGGATTGTCCAAATTGCATCCTATTAATTAAGAGGCTCTTCTTATGATCTTTTGCCTTAACCTGACCTTTTCTCCCTCTTGCTTGACCATTTGGGTGGAAAGAAAAATCACTTCCATTTATTTCCTAGTAATACTGCCATACAAGCATTAAGATCCGACTGCAATATTCAAACAATAAATTCTTTTTACTCGAAGATGTATCAGCTGAAGAAATAGAAGAATCACATCCTGCAACATTGCGACTCTCCAAAATTTTCACCTTTGACCTTCCACAATGAGGTTTCTGCTGCCAAATATAGATAAGGCCACTTTTAAAGTCCTTAACATCCCTGTTCAGGCAGACAATCAACATGCAAACTTCCAGGGGTGATGTTTAAACTTAAATATTTTTTCAATAGCTTGATGTCATAAAATAACATTACCTCATTAAGCATCAATCTTTCTAAACATTCAAACTTGATGCTTAAGTCATCATCATTTACCATCAGCCACAGGTCACTGGAAGCCAATTTAAGTTACCTTTCCTGAAGTAAATCCATAAAGAAAAAAATATCCTGGATAACTGGCATTCAAAATATGCCTGGAACAGCCTCAACTAAATCAATAGACATCATAATATACTCAATAAAGAACCAAAAAAAGAACAAAATAATGAACCAGGCTATTTGATCAACAGCTCAGTTTATTCCAAATCAAATCTGGTACCTTGGCCATTTGCCTTTTTAAGATAATAAACCAACAATATGAAGCCACTTTTATACAGGTTAGACCCAGTTAACACTTAATTATACAATTACTCAATAAAAAATAAGGTTAACATAATCTTAATAGCATTAAGATCTGACTGCAATATTCAAACAATAAATCCTTTTTACTCAAAGATGTATCAGCTGAAGAAATAGAAGAATCACATCCTGCAACATTGCGACTCTCCAAAATTTTATGAATACAATGATTTAATACCAACAAATGCTATAGATAAACATGTTATTATTTCTTACTATGTAAAGAAAGCCTTTATTAAGATCCTGTCACACATTTCAATATCTTAAAATTTCAACTTACATTCACTTCCTGATTTTACAAACACGAGTTGACTTCAAAGTGTAAATCCCTAGGGTATAAAGTCCTATGGTTTAATATCATCTTACTTTCTAATTCACTTAACTTGTTAGCAAAATTACCCCCCTTAGCAAATAGGGTTGAGCTCATACAATGAAAATAAAAAGTGTTTAAACCCTGATGTCCTTTATGAAAACACTCCGGCACAGGACTTTTTAAATTATACTTTCTAATATCCCCCAAATGTTTTTGGATAAGAAGTTTTAATTTACATTTAGTCTGACAAACATACCATCTGGGTGCATTACAATGACATCCAATTATTTAGACTATCCCACATAATTCACAATCAAATCTGTTTTTGGAAACAAAGTTTTTTCCATTAATATTAGTCCCTGTTAGGGTTTTTTATTTTAGAACAAACCGTACAGTGCCCACAACTAAATGAACCCCTTCTTTCAAATGTATAATCGATTGTCTATACTTGAAATTTAACAATTCTTTCAAATTATTGTATCTACCATAAGAAAAAGCAATATGTTTTGGAAAATGTTCGCCTACCATATCATCCTGAAAAATTACATGCCAAAAATCCTTGACTAAATTCTCAAAAACTGCAGAATGTTGACAAACTCTCAGAACAAGGCCTAAATCCCTACATAACCCATTGAATTGCTGAATTGTTGTCTGACTCACAGACAGGAGGCAAAAAGTCAGGTTCTTTGATACTATGATCCTATGACCACCTCCACCAATGGACTGCTCATCAGTGAAGTGCCCAGAGGTAAAAAAGGGTTAGATTGCATGGGTAGGCTTGTTAAGACACTGGTAGTCATTAGCCTAGTATAAACCTATGAATCTATGAATCTAAGTACATAGGGACTGATACGTTCATGTCAATAACGATCCTTTCATTGCACAAACTTTCTTAAATAACTGCTGTTCCTACAAGGCATAAAGCAAAAACAGGACTTCATTCATTACAGAATGCAATCAATAGAATATGTGACATGAATGCAATCAAATTTTGATTCATATTAAATTTATTAGCAATCACTGCCTTGTTTCTACCTCATCAATTAAAAGGCCTAAATTCAAAGCATTTTATACTACATGTAGATCACTCATAAAATAAGGCAAATATTCTGCTGGCTGGATTACATAAGGGCATTCAGGAGATGATAATGGCAAAAGCTAGTCATCTAAGCAGAAGTGTAAAATGTCTCACCCAGCTCCCTGTCCCTGTGCCACACCCTCAGCTGTTCAGGTGAAGAGCAAAAAAAAGCTCACCTTACTGTATCTGTATTAAGTTGATGTAGTAATTATATATATATATATATATATATATATATATATATATATATATATATATATATATATATATAAAATGTATCCATGACCCCTCCTCAAGCTCATTCCTTCTATTGCCACACCAGCCAGGTGGCCAGATGCAGAAATGGACAACACCCCAGGCATTCGTGTCACTTTTCTGTGTCCTGCACCCAACCTTCCTCCTTTTTATTAAAAAGAAAGAAAGAAAGAATATCTTCATATAAATTATAGCAAACTGCTTGTTACAAATGTAGCAAGTAGTTGCTACACTTTATACCCTGGCTGCACGGAGAGCTACAGTGCTTAGATTTTAGTTTTAAAAAAGATTTATTTTTCTAGCTTTTAAACTGCAGCAGACTACAGCAAGTAGTTGCTATAGTTTAGACCACACACAAAGCACTACAAAGCTCTGGTTTGACTGCAAATACAACACCAGCTTTTTAAAGTCAGTAATGAATTAGATATCAGGATTGGCTGACTGCACCCCCCCAACACTTTGCACCTGGGGTATTTAACCCCATCCCCCCTGCCATAACTAAGATACTGCATCCTAGATCTAGATAGCTTTTCAAAAAAATTTCTGAATGATATTCAAAATAAATAAATAAATAATTTGGGTGGCCGCAGTGGTGCAGCGGTTAGTGTTGTCACCTCACAGCAAGAGGTTCTCTGGTTCGATTCTCAGCTGGGATGCTTTCTGTGCAGATTCTGCATGTCCACCTTGTGGTCATATGGGATTCATCTGCATGCTCTGGTTTCCTCCAATATTCCAAAGACATGCAATAGGTGGATTGGACACTCTAAATTGGTCGTAGGTGTGAGTATGTGTATGAGTGAGTGGTACGGATGAAATATCATGGCAGGGCCAGCCACCCAGTGGTGTAAACCTTGGCTCAAGATGATTATCACTGTTGAAGTGACACCCTGACCTCATGTGCAAAATGGTAAAAAAGGGGTTGAGGAAGGATGGATGGATGGACTAAAAATAAATCATTTAATTTACAATGTGCAGCTTTAAAGAGAAACTCCAGATCCTAGCTGTCATCCTCACTTTTGTCACAACTCAAATCAGAAATGCTATGCAGAAAGGGTGAAAAAAATGGCCATTGCGATATGGGTGTATGTTTGAAGTAGAGGAAAGCTGGAAGGGTGGCTACCAAAGTAGCAAAAGCACACAACCTGAATGAGCAAGAGGCTCCATTAGATGCAAAGATCCTGAAGTGGTCAATCAACTCATGAGTCTACACCTATGAAGTAGAAAACCATGATGACTCATATGGTCAATCAACTGGTGAGATTACACCTATAAAATAGAGAAACAAGATGACCCATTCTCTTCCTACTCAAACATCATTTTACTGCCACCAGACTCAATCCCCCACTTTGGCAATGCCTGCTGTTTTAGGAAAACTATTTTTCAAAAACATCCAGAAGTTTCAAGAAGAAGAGTTAGGGGACAAGCCTAGCCATAGTTGTAAGGAACTGCATTTATCTCTTTTAATATTGTCAGCACTGAGGAGAGGTAGACCTATATTATAAACATATCTCTTCCCTCATATACTATTCCTTATTATACAATGATTGGCCATTAACATTCAAAAACAATCATGCTGACTGGTCAGTCCAACTAGTCTGCCCATTGTAAATTCAGCATACACCAACCGAAAAACTCTGGCTGCTAAAGTATCATTGAGCGGCCACACTTTCCCATCGGCATATGCAAGAGAAATAGCTGCAAAAGTCAGTCAAGCAATAATCTTATACATGGGGAAAGTGTTCATAAGCTACTAAGTCAGCCACAATGTTCTTCATACAAGAAAAATCACACAATTACAATTGAAAAAAAAAATCAAAAATATACCTAATTTTTCTTGTACACAGAACATTGTAGCTGATACAGTAGCTTACGAACACCTTCCCCATCTAGAAAAATTCAGTACAATCAGATAACCTTTGATGCACTGCCAACCACTATGAAACACCAAGGAAACAGCAATAATGTCACAATAAAATAATAGGACCCGAAACACGTCAAATGCATGTGTATTTAATTTATTTTTACTTGTTTCCTATAAAAATAAGAGATGATGAACTTCCAGTATTTCGCACAAAAGTGCCCAGTCTTGTTCATGTTCAACTCCTATTACTTTACTTTCAGTTTACTGCTCTTTCACACTGGTAGTAGGTGGAGTGAAGATTTATGAATATGTACAATATTTTAAAATATAAAGAAAGAATTAATAAATAAACCGATCTACTTAAGCAGTACAAACTAATTAATATTCAAAAACGACCATGCTGATTGGACAGTCCAAAAACTGTGACCATTTTGGATAAACTGAATAAATACTTTAAAAAAAATGAAAAATATAACACATACAATATAAAACAGAACTATAAACAATAAACGTGAACTAAAAGTCTGGAACTATTTTCTCTTAGAAAAAGTGGAAGAATATAAAATAAAACAAACAGAAACCTAAATAAAAACAACAAAAACATAACACAAAACTAACACAATTGTATAATACCAATAACCCATGGCTGAGTGTGGGTAATGCTGATTTACCCATGGTTGGCTTTGTTTGATCACTTGGGCATCACCCTCGTGACCAAACCACACCAACCATGGGTAAATGCAGTATTACACACACCCAGCCATGGGTTATTGCTGTATTCTTAAATGTGCACAAATCATTCTGTTACCATTCTGTACTAATCTTACTGACTAGAAGTCTATGTTAAACTTAAGGCATAAGAAGAATTCTTGCAAAGGTGGTATAAAAAGACTTTCTTGAATATGGAACAAAAATATTATTTTATCCTTGGTTATCTTCAGCACAGGCTGTAGCACAGCAGACAGCGTTATGCCCTGTAATGGACCACTTTTTATAAACACTGGGAAAAGGTCTACTGATTATTACAATGACATTGAACCTATGCAGATTTTTTGAAACTATAGTACACACTTTATTATAACAAGACATCATAGCTGTGATTTTGGGGAAGGTACATGTCAGTGGCATAGCAGCTACTTGAAAGAGTGAACTATCAAAGTAAGAATGGTTAACAGCTATTCAACAAGAGCTCAGTTTTGGGATTGTCCCCTTTTCCATTTTCATTAATAATTTACTGTTCCCATTTCCAAAGCTGCATGCAATCCTTCATTCAGTCAACATCATTCTCATAGAGGAAATCAAAATCACAGCTTTTGTACAGGACAATTGGCAGAGGAGTTTAATTACATCTGCTGATGGCTTACAACTATTAAACTCATCCTAAATCCCACCATATCTGACACCGTGCTGTTTAGCACTAGCCTAATAATCCAGCATACAGTCTTCTGAATCAAGAACCAGGGAACATAGCAGTATCCCAGGTTACTAGATACAAGTATGGCAGCCTACTGTTATTCCTTTAAATTACACACATACATAGTAGTAAATAAGATTCTCCAGCAACTCGATATATGCTACAAGCCTTCAAGGCACTTGAGACCAAAAGCAGAACAGGAATAGGAATAAAGGTATTCAGTAATTTATCTGAATATTCATTTCTGCTTATTGCCCTTCACTCTACTCAACACAAATTATGTAAACTAAGATCTTTCATCCTATCTCCCTTTCTAATGAGACAGAATAATACATTTTAATTATGATTTGAGATAAATGGACACTGATCACAGGAAAGACATATTATTATTAAATACTCACTAAAATTAAATTATTATATCTTGAGCATTGCCCACCTTTTTCTTAAAAACTTGGCAGTACTCTCCTTCAGCTAGCCTTTACATTCCATACACCTGGGTACTCTAGCATCCTATTACCCCAGTTTCAGCAAGTTGACAGGTGAGATGGTTTTCAGAAAAATTGTTCCGAGTAGCCTGTCCATTTATAATTTCATTTAATTGTTTCACATTAAACATTATTCAAAGCAGCATCTGGTGGATGTTTAAAAGGTATCAGTGCTATAAAGATAATATCAGCGAATGTAGCTACAATGTCATATCTACATTATGAAAGTGTTGTTTTTCAAATGTATGCATTACAATTATTTTTAAAATAACTTTCTTAAGACTATCAGCAAACATGACAAACATTCTCAAATAAGTACACAAGCACCTTTCGCAAGTATCAACAATCAAGCAATAATTATGTACCAGAGTAATTATTAATTAAATCAGTTAGAACTTGTACTGAACTCTATAACTGAAAGAAAACAAAAAGAGAAAAAAGAATTAGTCACGATTTGATGTATGAAAGACATAATATTAATTTAGCCAATATAGGTTTTGTGGAGAGAAGATGTAGAAAAATGCTCCATGAGTTCAGATCATAATTTCATGTTTGGATGACTATTTAACAAAGACTTCAATTGATATCTCATAAGCTGTAATTTTAAGGTCTAGGTGTTTGGTATTCATTTTCAGTTTTGAATGATAAAGGTTGCTAGACTGACAATGACAGTTCTGAACCAATAAAACATAATTTTTGATAAAGTCAGATTATGTGGATGAATACCCCAAAAACAAAACTTGGTTGTGTCAGGAATTGGTAAAATCCATCTCAAAGTTATACAGATATCCACGATAAATCCCTCTTTATCTGATAAAAAGTGACAGCTTTACAGGACGAAATTAAATGAAAATGATTAGCACTGATTTATGACAGCTCCAAACCTTCTTACTGCTACCTTTGGATATCAGGATATGTATATCTTTTACTATACTACCTAAAATGACCTTTCAGGACAAACTGGGAAACACTGGTGCACACTGGGCATGTTAGAGGCATCAGCATATAGAATATTCAAGGCATTCCCAAATATACTTCTGCCACATGTGGAGGAACGTACTGTTCTTTCCAACATGAGAGGGAAGACAGCCACCATCATACACTGCTTCGATGATATTATCTACCTCCCTGCAATACTGTTAGCCATAAATTTTACCCATATGACAATAAATGCCCCACTCAGTGCCCTTGGACAGCATTACATCAATACTTGGAAAAATATACATCCGGTACCACCACAGCTCTTTAATTTATATTCTTTTATTCTTCACAGAAATTTAAAACAATGTTAGCGCTTTCGGGTTAATTCCAAACCCTTCTTCAGACATATTCAAGGAGAATACTTAACAGTTTAAATAATAAAAAAGGCACCAGAAATATGCATTAAATTACATCAATAACAATGACTAACATTCCATCAACTGCTGGATAATGTGCATTGTGCAGGGGCTAATAACTCGTGTCTGCAAAGCATCATAGTGGTGCACTTAAATCATACATGTAGCATACGAGTCACATTCCTCACCACTTTCTGCAGAGTGACATCCTACAGGGCAACCTAGCAGGTAAATGCAGGCTCACTGATGTAACTGCATATTCTCAGCATTCTGCTTACATAATTTGTACACAAGTCCTAACCCCCTACAGAACCAAAAAAGTAGTACAGGGTGTGTTTGGCTTCCTAGAGCGCTGTTCTGCTACCTAGGTAGATCTGAGCAGTACTGTAGTATGTCACCACCCCAACCTGCTAGTTCTTTGTATCATGATGATTTGAAAGCAGGCAAGGCTAGAAGCATTACAAAGAGTCTCCAACACCTCAACAGCAGGTCTCACTGCAGTTCTCTCTATATCCACTGAGAGTAAGTGCACTGACAGCAATGGACATTCTGCAGTGGTCACATTCCACAGATGTTATCATGCATGGTATATAGCAGCACAAGTGAAGCAGTAACATCTTGTTCATCTGTGCGCATCCTGACATGCACACAGGGACAATGCAGTGTCATACAGAGTGAAATGATGCCTGCACTGTTATCAAATGCTGTGCAGAGCAGTGCATGGTCAAGCCAGATTGTGTATCAGACATCTTTACACAACACAAACAAAGGAAGGTATTAGGAATCACAGCTGTCCATCATTTGCACATGTTCCTAGGTACACATAGACAATTATCAGCCTTCAATACAAGGAGATTCGGGATTACTGATCTATAGAGGCTGAGATAATGCCAAAAGGAGGGGAGATATTTGGGGTCAGAGATTATTTCCTCCATTTAGTGGGTGGAGATGCCACTAGTGGACCATATAGTGAAACAATTACAATGGGAGATATGGCAGAGGCATAAAAGGACCATGCAACATGTCCAGTGTGCTATGAAGCCAGTGCACAAACAGATGCCACCACTGCATGAACATGGAACAGCACCTGTTGAGGAATGATATGGACTCAGCAACTCTGAGTGGCCCTGTGACATGGCTGGCCCTGGTGTTGGTTTTGAAATGTTGCTTTGATGGCTATTTAATGCAGCACCTTGGGAAAGCATACAGCCATGAACATGGGCAACACTGGAGAAAAATCAAGGCAGTGGCTAACATTCATGAGGAGAATATAAACAATTCTAAGGAGATAGCAATGAATGTTAGGTGTAATACCATTCAGAACATGTGACCAAGCATGCCATTGGTCTTGGACTCCATTGTATCCCAAAAGTCCTGGCACAGTTGGCTTATATTCCCTCATAAACCACACACACACACACACACACACACACACACACACACACACACACACACACACACACACACACACACACACACACACACACACACACACATACACACACTGTGCCAGTTATCTCTATTTTGACATGGATAGCTGTAGAATGTGATCAGATAATAACCTTGAACTCGTCTTGGATGAGAGCGAGAGCTGCCCACATTAGGTACAGGATGTGACAGTTGCTGATGCCATTTATTATTTTATTTATTTTACATTTGTTGACCGGGCTAGTCTAGCTGGACATATATCCGTTTTCAGTAGAGGCCCGGGGAGAAAATCTCCAATTACATGAAGTAAGAAAACATTAACAGCAAAAAACATAAGCAAACTACAAAAAGTACAATGGTAGGCTTGTGTAAGAATTTAACAAAAAAAACAACTAGCAAACACAAGGCAAGTTAACCAAAAACAGCTGGTTAACAATACAAATTTCAGGAATGCAGCATACTAAAGTTAGAATAATACAAACTTATAAGAAAATAACAAGATGGTCAAACATGCAGAAGGAAAATAAAACAAATCTTTTGAAAAGTCAATATAAAAGAAGTAGCTGGCATCAATTAAATATATTATTTAGAGGCACAGTTAGGGGATAGTGGGAGAAGGAAGGAGTAAGGGAGAAGTGATTTCAGTCGGGTTCAGTACAAGGACATAGCCATTGAGTTTTAAGATATTCTTTGATGTGTTTTTTGAATAGGGGTGTGGAGTCTAGGTTAGTTATTTCTTGAGGGAGTTGATTCCAGATTTTCCCAACAGAATTTGAAAATAATGAGTCACCAGCTTTATTGTAAGATTTAGTCGAGGCTACTAGGAGTTTATTAGCAGAGCGTAGAGTAGCTAGGTTCTTATAAGGTGAAATAAGTTTTGTAAGGCTAGGGGTAGCATCAGGGTAGTAAAGGGACTTATGAATGATAAGTAGTTGCTGATAGAGTAAATGGTTATTTAGTTCTAACCAATCGAGTTGCCTGAGGTTGAGACAGTGGTGAGTTCTAAAGGGAGTAGCAGTAATGAATCTAGATATACTATTATAACAGGTAGAGAGTTTGGTCATGTTATTTTTTGATAAGTTAGTATATATAGCAGTGGCATAGAAAAGGGTAGATATCAGGTGAGTCTGGGCAATGGTTTTTCTAGCTGCTGGGGTAAGAAAGGGTTTAATTCTGTAGAGAGTACCTATTTTTTTGTTAACTGATTTAATGGTGTTGTTAATATGGTCATCAAAATTAAGACGGTTATCAATAGTTACACCTAGTAGGTGGTCATGTCTGGGTTAATACAGGTAGCATTATTAGAGGAGATAGTGAAGAAAGGTGTGGAAGATTTGTGAGTAGGAGTGAAGAGAAGAAGTTTTGTTTTTTTGGCATTAAGAAGGAGGGAGTGTTCCATAAACCACTTTTCTACATCATAGAAGACTGTTTGGGTGAGGGACTGGAGGGAGGAAACATTATTAGCAGAACAGATTAAAGTTGAGTCATCAGCATACTGAATGCAGATGGCTTGGGGTATATTCACGTGTAGGTCATTTATAAATAAAGAAAAAAGAAGGGGACCTAAAATAGAGCCTTGAGGAACCCCAATGTTTACTGGTAGTAAGGAAGATAGGTTGTTGTCCCATAGGGAGAACCACTGAATGAACCACTGAATACCTGTACATCAGATGCAAT
Source organism: Protopterus annectens (assembly GCF_019279795.1). NCBI lineage: Eukaryota > Metazoa > Chordata > Ceratodontiformes > Protopteridae > Protopterus > Protopterus annectens. Next base: position 56,285,888 of record NC_056725.1, read on the forward strand.
GCACTGGTCAGTCACTGCAAGCCCACCACTAGCAGTGGAGGTGCCATCAGTCATGGTGGTAACCCCTTGACAGGGATGGTACACTGCGTACCCTGTAAGATGGGTGTGAGAGAGGCTGTACTGTCATGACAGGCAGGGTGTGTAGCCTTACCCAGCAAAGAAAGGCAGTATCAATGTGTTCTGAGAATGTGAGCTAATGTGCATGTTTGCCTCATTATCAGAACATGCCCAGAGATAGACCTGCTCTCATGCTGCAAGCTCTGAGGGTGTCAGCATATCATTTTTACATTGTGGATGCAGAATATTGTACATTACTATGTGGTGGTGCAGTGGTGCATGGGTTAGCATTTTTGCCTCACAGTAAGAGATTCTCTGGTTCAATTCTCAGCTGGGGTGCCTTCTGTGCAGAGTCTGCATGTCCTCCTTGCATTCATGTGGGGTTTCCTCTAAGTGCTCTGGTTTCCTCCCAGATTCCAGAGACATGCATCTGGAGCATTTCCCCTGGTCTCCTCTGAAAATGGGCTCTGTCCCAGTCGGACTTTCCCAGTAAACAAATGTGAAATAAATATAAATAATAAATAGATAGGGCATACCTCACAATCACTCTTGCCTCACGGAGCACATACTAATCACAACTGGATTCTGACGGGCAGCTAGATAACACTTATATGTCATGGCAATTCCCTGAGTCTGCATGCCCAAAGTACCTATGGAGCAAATAGGCAATAGTTAGGGTGACCTCCTAAGTGTTATTTAGATCAGAGCTATCATATGCCACATGCAGTAATGATGCAAACCTGTCTGATCTCCTTTAAGGACAAATGGCTACTGGCTACTCCCAGAAATGATATCCACAGTCCCCGATAACATGCCTACCCCTTCATCATCAGTTTGTAGGGATGCAAGTAATGATTCCTGAGTGCATGTTGTAATCATTGTCCTTTCCACTGCTCTGTTGCAGTTGTTCTGCATATCATATTTTTTGCCCACCTCTGACACTGCTGCTGTGGTGCTGTTCGTCCCATCCACAACACTGATATTGTGGACTACTATGCCCCACACATGGTGTCAAACAGGCTGGCGGACACCCCCTTTCCTGAACAGGCATCATCCATGATTCTAGGGTGCCTGCAGTAAGATATCTTTTGCTGCAGGGCTAAACATATCAAACCTTTGCTATCTGCCTTCTTTGGAAGACATGTACATATAGCAGGCCAAGACGGCAGAGTACTGAGAAGGTAATATGTCCATACACAAAGGCTCAGTGGCACAGTCACAGTAGGCTGGCTAATAGAACATTACCAGATTACTCAGAAGATGGGCATACTGTGCAGCTGCCAGACATATGCTGGACATAGGGGGTCTTCCAATTTTCAACATTTTATATACAGTTAGGAGTATGCCTGTACAGGAATATAACTAGATTTGTACTTCACAAGGATACAGTGCACACTGGACTGATAGCATATGGGTTGAAACATTTGATGAATGGTATGAGTGTGGAAAGTAATTAGAATTAGAGGGAGGGGAGGGGGTCAGAATATCATGGCAGGATAGCATGTATCAATATCCCCTACTTTCAAACCTGGGGTACAAGACACAGTGTGTGGGGTGCAGAGCTCAGTCCACAGTTATGTACTGGTATCTTTTGCAGGGCAGTGCATCTGGAAATCATTATGATGCCATCCATCCATTGTGTATAACATTGCCTACTCCAAAGACCGGACACTTAGGATACCACAGTGGTATAATGTAACCTAAAACGCACTCGATGAGAAGGATGAGGCTGTTGTGTGCCCATCCAATAATATCCCTGGCTAGGGTAGTACGTAATTAGGTACACAACCACAACAGTGTACAACTGCAGGTGAATGTTGTAGGCATAAATAACACAGGCGACTACTGTTAATCTAGGTACCTTACTGTTATAGGAGGCATTCAGCAGACAGATCTTCACATTGCTAATATAGCCCATCCACAGTAATTCAGTCCACTGCCTAGCTAATGAAGGCTCTTAGCTATGGAATAATTGTTTCTGTGTTTTTATAAAGGGATTCAAGCTATGTTGGACCCTTAGAACATACATGTGGTAAAGTAGATCACTCTTCTTTGCACATGCACATGCACATACTACTATAGTTCTGTGTTGGGCTGCAGGAATCATTTTAGACTTTTGTTTGTTTGCTCATGCATGTGAAGCTGTAGAGTTCTACTGTCATCTTTGTCTTAGTCACACCTGTATGTGATGTGAGATTGCTTGCATATCCCTTTGGTCTTTTAGCACAGGTAAAACATGAACAATATATTGCCATCTTCCACACATGGTAGAAGAGATTATATGCACAGGAGGATTAGTTGCATTCTATGTTCCCTCCAGGATTCATGTCTTTCACCCTGCAAGACATTGCAAATCTGAGAAAAAGATCTTGAAAAATGGTACACCTGACCAAAGATCTGGACACACAATTGGAATGTTGTTGTTTGTCTTTCAGCTTTTTCCCGGTAAGGGTTCGCCACAATGGAACTCTGGTCCGCTAATGATTGGCAGTAGATTTTTACGAAACCCCGAGCTTGCAAATCAAATTGCATAACTTCTTCTGCTTCCAGCAGAATTGTGTGCTATCACTAAGAAACATACATTTGAAAAAATGAGAGTCAACCAAAAATTATATTGCAGTTGTTTAGATAATCATATAATTACATATCAAAATCAAGTGAAAAACAGTGTGCAAGAGACCACTGCTTGCAGAAGCATCAGGAAGACCAAAGGAACCAATGGAGAGATGATGAAATCAGCAAGAAAAAGAGAGCAGTATTGTTGGAGCTGAATTCATCCTCAAGTCTTGGTGGGTATCTTCCCACGATGGACCCCAATTTCACAAAACCTCACCAATATGACACTGATATATAGACTGCATCTTATATAGCATATATCATGGAGAGAGGTAGATTGAAAGTAAAAAAAAAAGACAGCTGGGTGCACAATTCCCAGAATAAAAAAAGTGCCCAATCCTGTAGTGTGCACTGGTGCCAGAAATGGATAAAATGACAGTGACGAGTCCCAGTTACAGCAACTTCAATGACTGTTCACTTCAGATATCTGTTTGCGATCATATGGCTAACTACATAATAATGGCCAGAGTTATACATTCCAGCATGCTCCTGTGAGAACCATACTGTGTGTTCCATTGCAACCACTCAGACATCTTTAGCAAGTGCAGAACAGCCAACTCCCTGCCTATTTATTTTTTATTTAACTTCAGCATGACTGTACCCACCTAGCAACTGCCTGATGCTCCTGGACAATGAACTCCTGCTTAGCCAGTTGCAGACTTCCTGGGAGAGATGCAAATATTTAACTAAAATGGAAGCAGCACTCTCATAAAAAGTAACTCAGTATCTGAGAAGCACACATTCCCACAGCATTCCATACAAATACATAGAAAATTATTATATGCTGATGGTATGCAAATGTCATTGCCTAAGCCTCTGGAATCAAGCAAAACCAGGTTTCAGTGAAGTTAAATACACACACATAATGCTACATCCACAATTGAGAATCACCAAGAAAAATTGTCTCAAAACCATGTAATCTTAAAACTTCCATTAACAATAATGTACTTGTTATTCGTGACTCCATTGTATGACACACAGACATTTTATCACAAACTTGGATAAAAACAGGAGGATAGTGAGTTGTCTTTCTTTTGCCAAGATCTCCAAAGTCTCTATGGCCATCAAGTCTCTTAAGATGAGCAAAAATGAAAATGACATGGTGGTCGTCCATGTGAGTGTAAATAGTCTAGTGTGCTAACAGTGAGGGAAATAGAGAAAGAGACATTTGCAAGCTCTCCACGTGTGTCACAAGTGCAGGAATGACTTTAGTACTCAATGGAGTCCAACCTTCATCAGAAATGATGCTTAGGAACAAGGAAAAAAGTATTGATTAGTAACCAGTCTCATTCACAGATCATCCAGTATCTGTCAGTATGGGAGGAACTGCTGCATATCCCCACTTCTTTTGTCAAGTAAGAATTGCTCCTCTTATCCCAACACTTCCACACAGAGGCTAAAGCCTTTGCTGTCCCTGTAGGACCTTTTTTTAGACAAAGTCCAGCTAGTGTATCTTCCAACTTAAAAAAAAATAGCAAACAAAGCACTGGACAATAACAATTTGGCACTGCTCAGTGCTATGAATTTAAACAACAAAGTGCCTGACCTTGAAGCCCTCCTGCATTTGGAACACATTATTGTGTGTGTTATTATAAAAACTGATTTAATCATAACATGTTACAGGACTCCTGTGATGTTGTTGTTTGTAATTTTGGCGTTTCCCGGTTAAGGGTCGCCACAGCAGAACTTTGGTCCACTAATGATTGGCAGTAGATTTTTATGGTGCTGAGTTGCCACCCCAACGCCCAACCTTCAGAGAAGGCACGCCCATTCACGCATGTTTTTCGGAGGCCACTCGACCGTGGGGAGGACATGCAGACCCCACACAGAAGACGCTCCAGCCGAGAATCGAACAGGAGAACTTCTTGCTGTGAGGCAACAACGCTACGTCTGTACCACCGTGACTTGCTCACAGGACTCCTCTGATGATGCCTGAAAATCCTGTCTGTTTATTAAATACATTAGATGAATTTCATATATACGTAATTGTCATCATCCTGGCAGACTTTAACTACTAGCAATCAACTTAGAGACCTATTCCTCAAAAATAGGGTACACCCAAAAATTCCTGACTTCATATATAAGAATTCCCTGGATTAAACAGTCAAAGAGTCCACTAGAGGTCAAAATGTTATTTTCCTGGTCCTTACAAATGTGGAAGATATATATACTATCCCAGAGGTATACCCTTCCACAAGCAAGTCTGACCACAAATTGCTAACTTTCTTTTACAAAATTCCTAAGACAGCTTAATTAAATATCACAGTATTCAAAGACTTCAAATATATAGACTTCTTACAATTCTAGGATGAACCTTCTAAGAGCACATATAATTGTACATTCAAAATATGGACACTGCCAGTAGATATGCAAATAAATTCTACAATCACTTAGAAAACTGTATACAACTACCAATCCCTGCAAAAACGAAACAAAAAGGGAAACACAAAAGAGAACACCAGACTGGTGGTTAGTTAAGACTTTCGGCTTATCCCGGTTAGGGGTCGCCACAGTGGAACTCCGGTCCACTCATGATTGGCAGTGGTTTTCATGGTGCCGAGTTGCCAGCCCAACGTCCAACCTTCAACAAAGGCACGCCCATTCATGCTCGCACCTACCTGCATGTCTTTAACATCACTCGACCGCAGGGAGGACATGCAGACTCCACACAGAAGGTGTGCACATACATAAATAAACAATGCAATAAGAGAAAAAAAAGTTTATTAGAATCTAAAGTAAAAATAAAGACTCACAAATCAAGGTTAACATCAAAAGTTAATCCAAAGTACTGAAAAAGACTATCAGGAAAACTAAGGCTTCTCATAAACCTAGGCTGGTATCTGAAACTAAGGATATTTACTAATCCTTTAATTACATCAGGAAGTTACAAAACAATATGTTCTGATGAAGTCTGTGTACCACAGATGAAGTCACTTAACTTTAAATATTTTAAATATATATATTTCTGACTCATTATCTAGACTTATTGACAACATACTATTTTTTCTGGTTGCTGGTTTTTGACATTCTAGTATTTTGTCTTCACTTGTTTTGCAAGTTAGAAAATAACACCCAACATTGCTCTAAACTCATTCAGGTAAATTACACCCCACAGACATCTAAACCAAACCCACATATACCTAAGCAGCTAAAACTAACTATCTTTGCAAAAAAAAACTTGTTAAAACTACTTTCTAGAACAAAAAGCACTTCCTCTATGGGATACGCTAACACACCTGCTTATAGCATAGAAAATACCACACTCCAAAACACGAGATATTTTGAGAGACCCTGGAGCATGAGTAGATATCTCCATCTCCTTTGACTATCATGTTGCAGCAGTGGTCTAGAAATCCTTCTGTCTGGCACAGCCAATCACAGAAGGTATTTCTTCTAGGTTCAAAGAAGTCTTGACCCCATTATTTTCTACACTGATCACACCCATCATTGAATACAATGTCCCCTTTGGGATGTATCTTACTAAACATATAAAAATAGCAATTGGAGAGAGACCCCAAAAGTTCCTGTCAAAAACAATCATGGTACTAATGGACATAAGCTTTCAAGACAGGCTGGAGGCCTTAGCCCTATATTTGGTGTTCTACAGATTCCTTCCATGTTATCTGTGCCTTGTCTTCCAGGCCATTATGGTTTCAGGAGTCCAAAACTTCTTATTTCTACACTAATCAAACAGTCCTGTGAACATTAGAAACAGAGCCTGCTTCTGTAAATAAACAAATCAGGGTGGAAAGACAGTTTGTCAGACAACTACCCCTTTTCTGGAACAATCTTCCTCTCCAGAGCAAGCAATGTGATACAGTTTGTTACATTAAGAAAGAATTAGACAACTGGATGGGTAGTCATAAATTCTACTTTGGTAAAGGAGGTAAACTATAAGGGTATGTAATAACAAGGCATAAATGGCCACATGGCCCAACTACCTTGTACATTTTATGATTGCAAAGTTAGTTGGCTAAAAGCATCCCAGTTCGATCAATATGGTGATCCACTAGGGTCAGCAAAAATGTATTTATTATGAAGTGCTGAGGGGAATTGTATACATTTCTGAAACTAGCAGGAGGAGGAAGAAGCACTTCAGGTGCCTTTAAGTTTCTTAAAAGTGCAACTAAGTGAAGCAAAATAGCAGTATGGAGTTATAAGGACATGATTTTCCCTTTCTGTGAAAACTGCATTTCCTCCAAGGAAGAAAAGGTGAGCAGAATGAGCAACCAGTAAAGTATGTCAAGCAGGGTAGCAGTGGAGGATCAGTAGGCTAGGAAGTAGCTTAGTCTCCACTACTTATGAAGTGTGAACAAGTATTGTTTTATATATATATATATATATATATATATATATATATATATATATATATATATATATATAAGCTCTTAAAGGTCACAGGTGAAGTACTATTCTTTCCACAGACTTAAATGGTTTATGTAACCCATTATTCATACTGACAAAAAGAGAAGTCGGAAATATACTAAAATATCATCGGGCGTATATCATCCTAGAATTTGAAGGCTGCATGCTAATGTTTTCTTAACAATATAAAAACAGGCAAGCCTCTGAGTAGACAAGGGAACCATCTAAATCAGTTCAATAATAGTAAAAATAAAAACAGAAGTGGTTCCCCATGGCAGGAAATTATTGCAGAAGAAATTTATTGCAAAAACTAAGTCCTTTCGCGAATAACATTCGCTTCTTTAGACTGTTTTTATTTTTCTTAACAATAGCCAGGAAGTGCAACTGAACTTTTTATATCAGTTTCACTAAAAAAAACAGTTACAAGCTATCTATGCTACTTTTCAAACACTATCTCAACTGTGATTTTATTTTATTTTCCAGCAGAGGTTTGCATTACCTTTTCAACAGAACATGCAATGAACACAGCCCTGACTCAGGAGAAGTTCTGACAGCTATATGTACCAGTGCATTCCACTTGAGTGAGGTAATAAAAAAAGACTACAACACAGTGCAAAAAGTAAAGAAAACAGCATCTTCTAGAATTAAGTACACCACTAAGATGGTCATGATCAAGCCAGCAGGACAGGACTGTATGTTCACATACATTACAGACCGAGAGTCCAGAGGCACACATAGTATGCACACACACACACACACACACACACACACACACACACACACACACACACACACACACACACACACACACACACACACACACACGTGTGTGCATGTACAGTCATGCACTGCACTCATACCCCCATCCAACAAACTGGCTGGTAGTGACATGCATAGTGTTATTAAAAAAATTAAAAAATCATCTGTTCTCTTGTTTACCACTCACTTCTACCCCTTTATTTTGCTTGCTTCAGATGATAGTAAGAATGGAGATTAGAACTCCATGCATAAATAGTAACGTGCATAAAGTTGTAGGCCCATAACTCACACGTGTTATGCTTTTGCCTCATGGCTTTCTCTCACTGTCCTACATGCTGCCCTCCTGGTAGATCAGGAGGAAAATATGAATTAAAGGGGCCAACTGATCTTTATTGACTGTCTAAAAAAGATAGCAGAAAATTTATATTTTCTGCAAAATACCCTCCAGTTGAGAAGAATGATTGAATAATATCTGACCTACCATCTCTTTTCTTGAAAACAAAAGTCAAGATTCTTATTTAGTTTCCTGTATGTTCCACAGATGATCATGGTAACAAGAGTCATAGGTACATCAGCTGTTGCCTGCTGCTTCTGGCCTGGACATGGCAGTAGCTAAAGTGAGTGAAATAGATGAAAGTGCTTCATCTAGGAGGATTGCAACAAAATCCATGTAAGTAGCCCTCACCAGGCACTGTCCCTGGCTCAGTTAGAGCTGGAGGATGTAGTGCAGGCAGCAGCTGGGTGGACGCGGAACTGGTGGCTTCCTGAGCTGGAACTGTTCCTATAGCACGTATTAGGTTCACTCTATGCAACTATTCACCTGGACCTAAGACCAGACTTACAGGGTCCCCACTGAAGTCTCTCCAGGATAGTCTGGCAGCTGGTAGTTTGCCTGTAACCTATCCAGTCCCCAGCCATTTGCCCACAATATGTTTTTCTATGTGCCTCGCACATTCCCCTTTGTGTGTGCCTGCATCCGCCCCATTCATCTTTTCTCATATTTAAGCATGAGACCCTGTTGACTACCCCCCTTTCATTCCTCATTTTTCCTTTCTCTCCACTCATCCTCTCATCTGTTTCAATATATAAAATGTGGACCTTTCCCTACAAAACATGCTTACCCTATTTCCCCACTGTTTTTTTACCTTAAAGTGCTCCTGCTGTGTGTTCTTTGCTTGCTATGCCCATTTTTCTTATTTTTCTCTACTCCCCCTTTACACTCCTTTTAATGAACCAATAAGTTGACTTTCACATGTCCTATATTTTTTGTTCTTCAGAGCATACAGTGTCAGTCTCCTACCATATGTGGCAGCTCACACACCCCTGTGCCTTTCAGTTACATTCTCATCAGTTTCAGTCTATGTAGTGTGGGAATTCTAGCTTGCCCTTTTCCATAGGCTTTTCACTGTGTCAGTATGATTTATTTATAAAATTTCTCCTCTGCTAAATCTGGCTCCATAAAATGTTGCTGACTGCCTACTTGAGCTATTCACAGTTAGTTGTTCATGTTGATTTAGCACTAATGTGTATATTGTCTAAGTGGTGACAGCTAACCACATCAAAGCTCTGCTCTGTGAAATTATTATTTCTACCTCTAAGTTCTCACTGAATGCATATACTGTAGCCAAATACCTGTTAAATTTGTATTAAAGATGAATTTATCAAATGTCCATAATGACATTTCAGATACATGCAAATCCTAACAATATTTTGTGTTTTGTTTAAAAAATGCATCATTTAGCCTTTATTAGCTTTCATTCTTCAAAAGATATTCCTATTGTTATAATTTATTTTGCCTGAATATATATATTCCCTATTTTATGTTTCATCAAGTCCTGTACGTTTATTCAAGTGTAAGTAGAAACTTGTAGAATTTAATTCATCTTGCATATTTTTCATCATATAATTTATAAATAATGAATTTCTTAGAATAAGTATAATATCATCTGCATAAATAAATAAGTAGTTGTAATCCTTCTTGTACTTCCTGACCACATTAACACATTTGCTCACTTACCTTACATGCTGTTGCTTTAGCGCTTAAACCAAATAAGATGCAATGTTCAGGGCAACCCCATTCATCACACTTTTTAAGAAGAATATCTTTCACTTCCATCTATTAATTATTGGTACAATTATTCCATTTTCATAAACTGAGTTTATTAAATTACAAAGTTTTCCAAAACATCTATACTAGCCTTGCAATTTCCATAATCTCAAATGAGTATAATTTTCATTGACTGTAGTCACATCACAAACAAATATTTTGCCATTTTATTGCACATAATTTAATCTGCAATTTCCAATAACGATTAGCTGCAAATGCCTTATTATCCTATACTTTGAAAAAAACATATATCTGAGGTTCCAAGATATCTTCAAATACTTTTTTATGTCTCTCTTGAACCCCCCTCATCAGGTATTTTGTTGTCGCTATTATTCACTGCTGTAGACCTCAGTTAGGTATTTCTTTCATTTTACATTTTCCTAGATAAATTTTATGCAGCTTTAAAAATAACCACTAATACCTGAAGTATACCACTCATTTAATGCACAAAAGAATTTTTTTTTATCTCTCAATCATCTAATTTTTTTAAACTGAGCACTTTACTGACTTGGTAAAAAACAACAAAAAAGCAAGTTAGCTGCTTTATACTTCACAAAGACCAATTTATTGTAAGCGCTTTCGTCGCGGCATATGCCCCAACTTCATCAAACAACTCAACAGCCATAAAAACCTCCATTTTATACTCACATTCAACATAGTTAAACAATTAAACAATTAAATCCTTGATTGAACCATTAGTTAAAACTACTTCATATTTAAAGTGCCCTTGCTTCCTGACTTACAATTTATTGCAATGCCTTAGAAGCTATGGCAACAGTATAAAAAACTTATTTTTACATATTGTTAAAAACCCCTAATAAAGATTATAAAAACATAAAATACTTACTATTACAAAAACTTTTTGTTTGTATTTATATTCAATCTAAATAACGAAAAATCAGACAAAATGATTGGCACCTCTAAAGGACCCTAAATATCAATCATTACACAAATGCCATATAAATCCATGACTTGCATAAATAATTAAATATCTAAAAAATATAAGTTAGATACCGATAAACATTAGTTTGTGTATAAATATAACCTATACTAATCTAATAAACTTAATAGCGAAAGTATTAGATTAAAAACATATGCTTTAAGTTATCATTTTATCTAGAAAGTGCTTTTAACTTCAATATATGTTTTATAGAAGCATATTCATTCAGCCCAGGGGGTGTATGTGCTGATGTCCGAATTTGCCACTTAAGTTCACATTCCTCTAATCTTAATTCCCATGGTCCCCCTCTTAGATTTGGTTCAACTTTCTGAATTACTGTAAAGGCAAACTTATGTGTTGGATTCTCGGCTATGTGCTTAGCCAGGGAGTTTGTCAGAATTCCCTTTTGAATATTATATTGGTGCTCATAAATTCTTTGCTTCAGCTTTCTTTCTGTTTTGTCTATATAAATTGATGGGCAAAATTCACATAATGCCACATATACTACTCCTTGGGAATCACAAGTATACTTTCCTCTTATTACATATTGTCTATCACTAATGGTATACTGCTTTCCTAATTTTATGTACTTGCACTGCTGACAGTGTCCGCATTTACCCATACCATTTCTAAATGTATGCTCGTGGCTCTGTCTTTCTAAAAGGCTTTTCAAATTTGGGCCTCTTCTATATGTAAAATGTGGTTGTGACTCCAGCACTTTATTAATTCTGTTATCTTCCAGGATTATAGTCCAATTCTTCATTATAATGTCCTTAATGTAACTAACGTCTAAGGAATATGTAATCAATAGACTAGCTGTTACATTACTAAATGTTCTTGGTTGAGTACTCATGTGTCCTGTTTCAAAAGGATTTTGTATATCATCAACCCTATGGTTACCTTGGAAGCCATTCTGTACTATGGGTCTAAAATGGCTGGAATATCTTTTAAAGTTAACTTCATCTATAATATGTGTAAGGAAAGGTTCTGGGTACCCCCTTTTAAGAAACATGTCTTTCAAGTTTGCACATTCCAGTATGTAATCACTATCTGCAGAAACCATTCTGGCTGCCCTTACTATTTGTTCCTTTACAACAGCTTTCTTTTGAAAATATGGATGACAGCTTGTAAAGTGCAGAAAGGCATTTGAATAGGTGGGCTTTCTATAAATGGTTGTTCTATACCTATTATTACTTTTATCCTTGGTTATCTGAATGTCTAAAAAACTAATAGAATCCATTTCCACCTGGTATGTGAATTCTAAGAAGTTGGTAAACTCAGTTATTTTTGTAATAAATTCATCTACCATGCTTGTTTGGCCCGTCACACAAAAAACATGTTGTCTTGGTACCTTGTGTACCATGCTACATTATCTTTGTAGATGTTATTACTAAAAAGAAAATGTCTTTCCCAAAATGCCTTTAGGCAATTGGCAAAACTGCCGCCACATGGTGAGCCCATAGCCAACCCTGTTTTCTGCAAATAAAGGTCTCCATTAAAGTACATAAAATTATTTGATAAAACTAATTCTAGTAATGTTTCAATCACATAGATGTCCAAATTTCCAGCTCCTTTTAAATGTAGGAACTCTCTAACCCAATGTATTCCAAGCGTTTGTGGAATTATGGTATAGAGGTCCTTTATATCCACAGTTAAGAAGGCAAACTTATTATTATATTCTAAATTATTGCCTTCTAAAAATCCCCATGAATCAGTATAAATTTGTGTTTTAGTTCTTAGATAGGGCTTCAGTTTGTTGTCTATGTATTTTGCACATGCGTATGTAATTGACCCCCCTCCCATCTACTATGGGCCTGAGAGGTGGATCGTATAAATTTTTATGTATCTTAGGAGACCCAAATAGAGTTGGTATAACTGGTGCTGGCATATTCAAATATTTTAGGATGTCAATGGTAATACTTGCTTCCAAAAACAGATCATTTAGAACATTGTGAATTTTTTAAATGCCCCATTAAGTTCATTTAAGCAGACATGTTCATAAGTTTCACTTATTATATGTTCAAGCATTTTATTAATATACATATCTTGATTCATAAACACCAGCCCTCCTCCCTTGTCCGGTTTCATGGCCCTAATGTGACACAATCTTAACAACTGCAAAAAGTCAAGTTCTTCTTGTGTGAAATTTCTTTGTGTTTTATGTTTATACAGTGATATACTATTTTTGCTGTCAAACATAGCCCTTAAATCCATTTCACAAACACGTTCAAAGAAAGCAAGAGACTCATGGAGGGGTGGGTTAAATAAACTTGAAATCCTAAAACTACTATTCAGTGAAGAATTGGGCCCCATCAAAGCTGTTAGATTCAATTTCCTCTAATTTATTACAAAAAAAAAAAACATTGCTAAGACTATTATATCCAGATTCACTGTTAACATTTACTTCTTTTCATAATTCACAGATTTTTACACATTACTTCTTTAGCCATCAACGATCGTTATACCTAATTTGTAATTACCAAAAGAAGATGGTCTATCAGCTTTTGCTACGAGTATAAGAAAACATACAGACATCCAATGGGACACTATCTGTCTTCTCACGGATATGTTGTCCCTGGTTCTCGAACATAATTACATTATATTTGAGGGAGAATATTACAAGCAGACCAAAGGCGTAGCTATGGGAGCAGCTTGTGCTCCCATATACGCCAACTTGGTCATGCTTGAATGGGAAGAGAGGACTATTTTAGCCAGTCACTTTATGACATACATAAAATATTACGTCAGATACCTTGATGCCATATATTTGATTTGGGATGGTGGAGAACAACAGCTAGCATTATTTTTACAATATATCAATAGTAGCTGCAATTTTTTAAAATTTACCACCTCTAGCAGTCACGAAGGTGTGGCATATTTAGACACATTTGTGTCAAAAATAGGGGATGAGTTTAAATCCAAAATTTATAGAAAGAACACTTTTTCGAATAGTTATTTGGAATATTCCAGCTACCATCCGAAGAAACAATTCACGAATATATATAAGGGTCAGCTTATTAGAGCAGTTAGGATGACCTCACGGTATGAGGACATGTTGGATGAGGTGAAATTTATAACATCCTTATTTAAGGACAGAGGCTATGACGTTAGAGTTATGGAAAATGTAAGTAATTATGTTGTGAGGAAATGGGGTAACCAGTACAAGCCTTTGTTGGGTGAAAAATATAGGACAGCTATTGTTTCGACTGTGGATATATTGCATGATATGAAGTCAGAAACTTGCATTTTTGGTAATCTTGCATTTTGGAATTTGGCATATATTCAGGTAAAGTTAAGAAGATGAACAACTGGCATATAATATCTGCTGATCAAGATATAGCACCCACATTAGGTGAATGCCCAAGGTTTGTTTATAAGGTAGGGGCCAACATAAAATCTATTTTAGAGAAGGGTATCTTCATTAAGAAGACAGAATACATGAAAACTGCAAAATGTGGGACATGTAAACAATGTCACACTATATTTCAGGGAGATAGTGTGAAACTGGATAATTACAAACACACTAGAATTAAATTCTGTAGGGGCAACTGTACAACTAAAATGGTGGTGTATATTGCCATCTGTAGAATATGTTCAGGATTCTATATAGGTAAGACTCAAAGGAGTTTAAATAAACATATATATTCTCACCTTTATAGCATCAGAAGGAAGGATGAAAAAAATGCTTTGTACAAACATATTAAACAATATGGTGACAAACATTATTTTAATTTTGGTATAGTGGACATTGTGCACACCAATAACAGAGGGGGTGATTTTAATAATTTATTATTATATAAAGAATTTTGGTGGCAAATATATACAGATGCTTCCACTATACCAGGTTTAAATGACACTGTATCTGTCAAACCACTATTGGTCTTAAAATGAACTATCTATAAGGTACATTGTTATATGTTTTTAAACATGTTTAGATATGATCTAAATGTTTTTGTTAACATTTTTTCAGTTTTTTAACTTGTTTACTTTATCAATACATATTATATGTAACATTGTTTTTAGAAATAATATGAATATTATTTAATATTTTATGAATAGAGAACAATGGTTATAGGATGTGTGTATAGCTTTAAAATTTCAAACTGAAATTTGGCGCCAAAAATGTTATTTAAACAACTGTGATGCAAGCTATGGTGTTCTGAGGAAGCTTGTTTTATTCAAGT
Source organism: Protopterus annectens (assembly GCF_019279795.1). Taxonomy (NCBI): domain Eukaryota; kingdom Metazoa; phylum Chordata; order Ceratodontiformes; family Protopteridae; genus Protopterus; species Protopterus annectens. The sequence continues at coordinate 56,300,916 of NC_056725.1, forward strand.
GAAAGCGCTTAACCATTCTTTGTTTGTCGGCATTACAATAAACTTTTGTTCACTTCTACTTGGTTTCATTGAAGGTGTTGTGGACTGTTATGAGCGTTGAATAGAGGCGAATTCCCAAGACACAGAGATGGAATTTTGCACACAGTGCATTTGCTGCTTTTTCTTTTCTAGTTGAACTTTTATAATTTGTAATTACACTAATCAGGTTTCCCTTATACCACATTTGAAGACATATTCCTGGCTTTGTAATACCTTCCTTATCACTGTACTGTCCTGTAATCAGTAACAGTGTACAGTCATCTCTCAGTTAACTGTAATTCAAGCAATCAGAAAAAAAATATCACAGAAATACAGGACAATTTTCATGTGTTGAACTTTCTGTCTCCCCACTCCCACAGAATCATACCTTGTGTTTTTAGAGTTTTAGAGTTTTAAAAAGGAAGACAGGAATAAATTCCCTCTCTCCACAACCCGAGAACAAGTCAAACCAAGCAAATAGTATAGGATACAGTATTAGTCAGGCTTATTTTTAATAGTAACTCTCAAGCAACCAGAAACTACGGTTATCCGGCATCTACCACTCCCCATGGGTGCCAGTTAAGTGAGAGTTTACCGTATGTAACTAAACTCATTCATCTTATGTACATTTTTATTTTTTAACATGGTAATGTCTTGTGTTCTCCAATTACTATAATAAGCTATTTGTTTTTAATGTATATTCTTTTCAACTGTGCAACTTGTAACATTGTCCCCAGGTCATTTGACCAGCCCAACAACCTGGTCAACAAACTGCAAATAAATAAATAAACTTTAACTGCAACATCTTTTTCAACCATGATCTACCTCTCCATGATCTACTCTACCTTCATTGCCTTGCTAACAATGCTGAGACATCTTCTTCCATACCTTTTAACATATACTTCTGAGCATCAGTCTACCATTTCATTCTAACTCAGTTCTTTGCATGACTTGCTATAGATTTCTCTGTGATTGCATACAGGTAGTCCTTTTTTCTTTTTCATATTTTTAGTAGAATCCAAATAGTCTTTCTTTAGATTTTCTTTCAGAAAATTACACCACTCACTCCAGCCTGAATATTGTTCTATCCTACTGGCATGTACCGACCACAATCTATGACATATTTCTTTGAAATTCACATTATCCTAATGTACCTTAACTAAAAATAAACCTTCCTCTTTTAATTTACATACCTTAATTTCTCTTCTAAGAATCACAGTCAAAGCTGTCTTCAGGGGCAGTATTTATGGATGTGATCAAAGCTTTTGATCTTGCTGGCTGACCACACTTTACTTCTACACTTATTGTTATAGACATACCACTAACTCTATGTGGTGATCAAATAGTTTCATTTATGATAGATACTAATACATTCAAACACTAAACTCTAGAAGCTTAAATACAGGTCTAAAATCACATGACCAGCAGCCAAATGAAATCATGTGACAGAAAACAAATTATAAATTAAAGACATATACATATAAATATATTAAAAGATGTGTAGATACACAGTATAAAATATTTACTTTACAATATTACGTAGCTTAATTAACACAGGTTTTAAACTGACAGTGCTATTTAAACCAGGATGAGTGTCAGCAGCTAATCTCAATATCCATTCAAATTCTTTGAGCTCAAGGTGGTTGTTGACATCACCACCTCTTTCATTTGGACATAGAGCATCAATCACTCTAAACTTAAATGTATGTGTTTCACCACAAGTTTTAATATGTTTACATAGTGCATTATTGTCACAATTTCTCCTAATTTCAGAATTATGGTCTATAACACGTTCCTTAAGCTTACGTATTGTTTTACCCACGTAAAATGAACTGCATGAGATGCAGGTAGCCAAATAAACCACAAAAGTGGTGTTACAAGTAGCTGTAATTTTAAAATTAAATACTTGTCCATTGGCAGGATGAGTGAAGATATCACTACCATTCCCTAAGATGTAAGCACAGGCAACACAGTTAAAACATGGAAAAGTACCACTCATCCTGGTTTAAATAGCACTGTCAGTTTAAAACCTGTGTTAATTAAGCTACGTAATATTGTAAAGTAAATATTTTATACTGTGTATCTACACATCTTTTAATATATTTATATGTATATGTCTTTAATTTATAATTTGTTTTCTGTCACATGATTTCATTTGGCTGCTGGTCATGTGATTTTAGACCTGTATTTAAGCTTCTAGAGTTTAGTGTTTGAATGTATTAGTATTGAAGAAGGGTTACCCCCAAAAGCTTTGCTTTTTATTAAACTGGTTTTCTCTGCAAGTTTTCTCTTTTGAGTTCGTGTTTTGCAGCTGGTTTTACTTGTGTCATTTATGATAGATCCTTCTATATCAAAATGTGGTTAAAGTTGCATAAAATTTATATGATCAGATATATCCAACAGTGCAAGACTAAAAAGGAAGTAACTTAGGGCGCCATTCTTCCACCTTTATTTTTCTCTTTATAAACAGTCTTCCTTCTGAACATCCACAACTCCCAGTCATCCTGTACATAGATGACATGGTAATCTACAGATTTAATTTTTCTCACATTACAATTAAACCATGAAATTGTCTCCACATGACTCAGCAGCAATATATTACTCACCAAAAACATGAGACTTAAAGCTCCACATTGACTGTCTGATGCCCACAAAAACTAAGTAATTTCTTAGGACGATTTGACCTTAACTCCACATTAAGAAAACCAGATTAAAATGAATGAATTTCTTTTCTTGACAAGGAGCATTTCAAATTTTCCCTCTCTTGATATTTATAAAAAAGGACTGTTAAGACAATTAGAATATAGTCTGCCAATCATTGAGACAGACTGTCAAAATAATCTAACTATTCACAACAACATCACCTGCCAAATATGTAGATTTAACACTCCATCTCAAAACTAGAAAACTGATGTCAAGTCCTTCTTAAAGCTAAATAACTCCAAGTCCAACAACATACAATATATATTATGAGTTTCTCTCTTCTTCAGACTCTATAATCAAGACGTCTTCCCATTTTCTTCCACCACTTAAGTACTGCAACTTCATCTTAAAACCTTTGTCCTACCCCCCCCCCCCTGAAAATTCTAGATTGACAATTCCACAAGGACTGAGCTGTGCTGCACTGAACATAGCTTTCCACACACTGCTCTTCAGGTATGGTAATCATTCCCAACTACATTAAAAGAGATCCAATCATACCTTAAAGTCTGTTCTCAACTGAAAACAGCTCATTCCAAAGGAAGCTAAATATTCCTGTTTCAATAAAAACAGAGTAGTATAACCCATGTCCCCTCCTACCAGTGCACATTCATCATATTTAGTTAGTTATTCTCTTCAGTCATTTTGTTGATTATCACTCACTGTCATAACATTCAGAATAATTTCATTGCATTTGCTCATCTCCCTTCCATTCCACATGTACTTTTTTGTAAACATAAGCCCTCACTCTAAACCTCAATTCAACTAGCCTCTTTTCCTTCTTCTAATCACCTACCTCTCCATGATCTACTCTACATATGCAGATTAAAATATTTTATGTATATTAAAATTTGTGCTGGACTCAGCAATGCGCCAAGTCTGCTACATTGTCTATAGACACAGCAGTGGGTGATTTATTAAGGTTCCGCCCTCTGTTGACTGCAAAACAGGTTACCTCAGCATAACGTACTGAAGTAAGGATGCATTTCAGTGTGATTAAATTGGTTGAAAAAACACTGCATCTCTAATAAGGTTCAGGACAGTGTGTGATTGTGACAGCAGATTTGCCTACATCACAGGTGGCTCCATTGTCAGTAAGTTATTTTCCACCATGCTTTGAGGTTTAATTTTTTCCCTTTTTAATTCAGTTTAATGCTGATGTGCTACATAGCTCTTGCCATTGCAAACAGTCATTGCAGAAGTCAGACCAATCAGCATAACTGTTTTCTAGGTTAAGACCATCAAATCAGCCTGATGAGCTGGTTCAAATGGAGTAAAAGTAAATTTTTCCCAAGGAAGAGCTTTTTGTTTTCTAGGCAGATGAGTATACAGATCAGGCTTTCAAAAACATCTTGACATAGGAATTAAATGAAAAAAGGAGATGCATGACTGCTAAATGAACCTTGATAGAGGGGTAAGAAAGTTCAGAGGATAATAATTCAGACAAATATTGCAGAACCAGAGGAAAACAAGCCTTAAAAAGGTCTTGCACCAAGTAGAAAATGTTTTGCATTTGCCAATTTATGATTTCCTAGTAGCAGGCATATTTGCCTGCTACTGCCCATCCTCAGAAAATAGGTGCCTAAAAGGTTTTAAAACTCCATTTACCAGGCAGTTAAGTGAAGGTGTTTTGAGCTTGGGTGTATCAAATATTCCTTGACTTCAGTGAGTAGATCCAGTCTGTGAGGAAGCGTGTGATAATCTCCCTTTCTCCATTTCTTAAAGAAGAGAGAACCACTGTTTCCTAGGGCAGAAGGGAGTCATCACAATGTTTTTTTTGGATAGTCCTGATGAAACTTATGAAGGACTCTGAATAGAAATGGTGTAATGGCATATCAGAACATTCCTGCCCAAGAAATGAGACTGTATCTCTCTCTGCCTCCTCTTCCCGTCTTGGGCACCACATGTTATGTATACATGCCCTTACACTCTACTTCCTAGCACTTTTATGTTAACCCTGTATGTGGATTGTTTGACGTAACTGTGATCAAAACTCAGTCCAGCCTTAGCATCTATGTTACTTATTTTTCAATTGCACATATCTTTATGTATACATGTATGTATATATTTGCTAATGTCAATTACAGCAACATTAAACAACTGCATGCACACTCATATCGAATACTGGGGTTGCTAGTGAGCAGTTATTGTTTGCTTCTTGTATTTAGATGTGAACAAAAGGTGGCTTGCCACATACGTGGTAGGACTGTGCTGTAGTCATGACAACGGGCTCCTCATTGTGCACACAGCCTTGTCTGCATGCATATCTAAGTAGCAGTGCAGCTCGTCACACTAGGAAGTTAAATAGTGTTGACTTGACCATAATGAGGCCATGTTATTAATAAATCCCCGGGACAGTCTCAAACTTACATATGAACTGTGTTGTTATAACTATAGATCTAAAATAATCTTTGTTAATCAAATGACATTTCTTGTTATTGCAAACATGTTATAGCAAAATATGTATTTGACAACTGGAAATGACATGCAGGTATTCAAAGTGCAACATTTTTTTCATTTAAATCAAAACACAATCTCTGTACATTAATAAGAAGCTGATAATTAGGTGTTTTATAATGAAAACATCAGAATAAAATCTTTAACAAATATTGATATAGGATGATGTGGCAAAAAACACTCCACAGGGTAAATGTCCCGTTGCCAAAAATCAATAAGATCAATAATCCATAGTAAGGTATAGCAGTGAGACAAGGTCGATAATCCTTTGATTCCCATAATACAGGGTTTACCAAAAATTCATAAACATCCCCTGAACCCACCTATGAGGCCGATTGTGGCAGGTGGGGGGTGGGTGACAGAATCTTTATCATTTTTTGTAGAAAGGCACTTACGTCCTATCAGAGATAATAATAGGACAGTGTTGAAAGATTCTAAACAATTTCTTATTGACCTTTATGAATGTACCACCAATTTTGGCACCTTGGAGGAAGTCATTTTTGTGACCTTAGATGTTCAATCACTTTTCACAATCATTCCTAATAATTTAGGTATTCAATATTTGCATGAATATCTTTCAATCAAAAGTGATTACAGTTCACTGCAGATAGACCTCATATATCATTTCTTGGAATTGGTTCTTGAAAACAATGTTTTTACCTTTAATGGTAAAATGTATATCCAGAAAGATGGAGTAGCTATGGGCACATCTTATGCCAATAGCCATACCAACATGTTCTTGGCACACTGGGAGAACACCATTTTGTTTGAGATAAAGGCATTTAAAGAACATGTTGTTTTTTATCGACATTTCATGGATGACCTCTTCCTATTATGGAGGGGGAGCCATGAACAGTTATTGGAGTTTCACAATGTGATGAACAATTTGACTGAGATCCTAAAGTTCACTATGGTATCTTCTAGGGATAGGATAGAGTATTTAGATTTATATGTAGAAAGAGCAGAGAATGGATATAGTAATACAGGTGTTTTTAGGAAATCCTGTTATAGGAACTCCTTAATAATTAGGACTAGTATGCATCCAAATTATATTTTCAAGAATTTAATTAAAGGCCAAGGTATGAGGGCCTCTAGGTTGAACCCTATCACAGAAGGATTCATTAAGGAGATGGATGATTTGGGAGGGAAACTTAGGAGCAGGGGCTATTGCCCAAAGGAAATACAGAAGAATTTGTCTGCTATTAATGAATTGAGGGAGAGTATAGCCTCACCTTACTATGGACCACACACTATATATGAACGAACAGATGGGGGTCCTAGTGTTAATAATTATTTGAAAATACCTCTATTTTATACCAGTGATAATAAAAACTTAGTTGAGGTCTTTATGAAGAATTGGTCAGTACTAACAGTTGATCCAGAAATTGGTGAACTAGTGGGTGACACACCAAGATTTCTCTATAGAAATAGGAAAAACCTGAAGAGATTCCTTTGTTATAACAAAGGGGCTAGGAATAGAGAAGACCAAATATGTTCAACACAACCCTGTGGCAGATGTAATTTCTGTCAATACATTAATACTTCTAACATCTTTATACATCCAGATTTGGACAGAGAATTCACTTTTAGAGCAGTGGCTAATTGTTCTACATCTAATGTGGTCTACCTAGCTAGTGTGAATGTTGCCACTCATTTTATGTTGGGAAGACCAATAGAGTTTTGAAAGATAGGATCAGAGAGCATGTATATAGTATTAGAAATAGATTGGAACATAATACCCTCTCAAAACATGTTATGTTGACAGGAGATGCACATAAATTTAGTTTTAGGGTCTTAGAGGTGATCTATCTGGATATTCATGAAGGAGACATAAGAAATTTTACAGAAAGTAGGGAGACAAATTGGATTATAGTCCTTAGAGCTGATAGAGGCAAAGGACTGAACGAAAAGGCTTCTATAAAACCCCTACTTAAAAGTAGAAGGATACACAAATAGTGTAGATCCCTCTTCTTTACTTGTATGAATTTATACAAAGTATGTTTTGTTTTTATATGTTTTTAAAGTATGTGATTGATTTTGAATATAAGTAAGATGTATTTTTTAACATTTCATTCTATGCCTTTAAGCAAATTGCACTTTAATTGTTCATTTATTTATTTATTTTATTTATTTTATTTTACATTTGTTGACCGGGAAAGTGCGACTGGGTATATGCCCATTTTCAGAGGAGGCCCGGGGAGAAAAGCTCCATATATTCAGACATATGAGATTTACATAATATAAGAGAACAATCTAGCATATCAGATGAAAAAAGAAACAGTGTAATTTTAGTAAAGACACAGTTCAACAGGAGAAATGACCTATATGTCAGAGTATAATATCACAAGGAAGGCTCCATATATTCAGACAAGCAAAATTTTCCATAATATATAAGAGTATAATCTAGCATTTCAGAGGGGAAAAAAACAGCGTATTTATAGCAAAGACACAGTCTGACAGGTAATGACATATGTCAGAGTATAATAGCAATATAAGGTGCAAGACATTTGCCTAGTAGTATTAATTTTTCACATAGAGAAAAGAGTAAACATCGTACTGCAATCATCTGCTAGTTAAAGGATATACAAGAGTAATGAAATACTGATGCATATGACTGGGCAATAGGTATTTGATTTTTGTTTAAAATGAGACTTAATGGATTTTAGTTAGATGGTCTGATGAAGTTTTTAGCGAAAGCGCTTACCAGTGCTGATGTGTTTTTTATTTTGAATAAATATATGTTTTTATGGCTGGAAAAGATAACGGAGTGCCTGGTTGTCACGCTGCTATACCTTACTGTGAAATATTGATATAGGGCTAATTTTAAGAACTTTCAAATGAAAATTAGAATGGTCTTTAACAATTCAGAGACTTTCAACATTATACCATAAATTCAGTTTGAGAAAATGTTTTGTTCAGGCTGGCGCATAAAAAAGCTTCTGGAACATAAACCATAAATACATTGTGCTGTTTTAACATCTGACCTAAAACAATACATACGTGTGTATAAAACTACACAGTGGTAATGGCAGGGTTAGCACATATTTCCTAACCATTATCCTAGCCCAGACCCTAACCCTACATCTCTTCTTAAAAAAAAAAAAAAACTTTCTGTAACAATAGTACTAAACAAGAGAGGTTCAAATATGCACACATACATGTGTACATACACACACACACACACACACACACACACACACACACACACACACACACACACACACACACACACACACACACACACATACATACATACACATAAAACATCCAACTTATATATTATGTTAAACCACACAATCAACAGAATGGATGATCGATAAATGAGATATTCAGACAAATGACCCTGCACTTCATTTGGTCTCACAAATGAAAGCATGACAGAATAAAACTATCCCACCTTGACTTATTTCCTGATATCTGTTAATAACTACTCACTGATATCTGTTAATAATAACTTACTTGCTGATATCTGTTAATAATAAATACGGATATCTGTTAATAATAACTACTTACTGATATCTGTTAATAATAACTTACTGATATCTGTTAATAATGACTACTTACTGATATCTGTTAATAATAACTACTTACTGATATCTGTTAATTACTCAGGTCAAAAATCTACATGCCACTCAACTTTTCCTGCCTGAATTGCAGTGTTATGTTTGAGAGGAGAACAAAGATTAAGTAGACATAAGTAGTTTAAAAGTATAATTAGTTGAATGTTTACAGTAGTAGATAGAAGGAAAGTGTAATAATTACCATATGGGACTTTATTACAGAGCAGCTATCACGTTGTCAGAGGTACTGCAACTTGTAGTTTCTTCAGAACTGGAAATGATTGGGGTGCAGAGAAAGAGCAGAGACAAGTTACTTGCAGATGGCTGTTTTATCAGACTTTTAAAGCATTTATATTCTGTAAACTTTTACTCTAATTGGAATGAGTTCCACATTTTTGAGACACAGTGAGAACAGAATGAGTTTCTAGCAGAGTTTCTTGCAGAGTTTTTTGAGTTAGTTATCGCTATGAGAAATTTGTTATTAGTAGTTATATGCTCTTTAGAGGGGGTCAGCTATCTGGCTTGCAGGTAAGTTAGTAGGCAGTGGTGAGTTCAGAGTAGGGTAACTAATTTGGGAGTTCTATCCAATTTAGGTCCCTAAGGACGGTAAAGTGGTGGGTTTTATGAGATGAATATGTGGCAAATCTTGCTATTTTATTATAGCATGCATCAAGTTTGGACTTGAGGGTATTGTTGTGATGCATGCAATAAACATGGGAATAGGTAGGCTGCTGCTTTGGATTTTATTGTGAATACTGTAAGATACTGATTTGCTATATAGAGGAAGCCTAGTTTTTGTGTGTATTTTGGATAGTTTGGAGAATTTGTTGATCATATTTGAGTTTGTCATCCAAGAAAACTCCAAGCAATATTTTCTGTAATTATGTTTTTGACTATTAAACTGCTTTGGTAAAAACATTAGTTTATATACTTTTTCCTTTAAGCAGTTGGTCAGCAGTGCCTAGCCAGGATTCAACGGATAAAAAAGACTTTTGTGTGATTTCCTGGAGAACTTATAGTGTTGAGGAAGAGCAGATGAGGGTTGCATCATGTACATACTGAACTATATTTGTTTTTTGTGGCAGTATGTAGTTTGTTTACAAATATATTAAATATAAGTGGGTTCAACTGTGACAGAAAGGAAAGAGTAGAATTCTTGTTTCCATTTTACAGATTGTTGTTTATTTGTGAAATAGTATGAAACCAGGTGAGAGATGATTTATTTAGACTTGCGGAGGAGAGCTCACTGAACAGTTTTTGATGGGAAACTGTGTCAAAGCCTTTGACAGATCCTAGAAGAGTTATGTTACTTAGTTACCATTATTTCTCTTGTGGTTGACAGCATTTGTAAAGCTAGTAAGAGCAGTAACTGTGCTATGACTGAGGTGGAAACTGCATTGGGTCTTGAAAGAGATGATTATCTTTGGTAAGATATCTAAGGAACTGGGAGTAGAACATTTTTTTCAAATATTTTTGATAGCAGTACTGTGGCTATGGATCCTGAGTTGGACAGGTCAGCTGAATTTCCACCTTTATGGAATTATGCAGTCTGCGTCTACCACCCCACCCATACAGTCTAAGAAGGAATCAGTACTGCAGAACTAAACAAGGATATACATTTTGAGCCTCAAGAGCAGGACCACACTCGAGCAACTCTGCAGTCTGTGGCTACCATCCCACCCATACAGTCGAAGAAGGAATCAGTACTGCAGAACTAAACAAGAACATACATTTTGAGCCTCAAGAGCAGGGCAGTCCACCCAGACATTTCTACTTGTATGTGTTATGAGAGTGAAGCTATACCATTAGCAATGTTTTTTAGTAGTTCTCAGTGTGCTAACAAAACTGACTGTTGTAGCCTTGTGTCCTCCCACCCCAGCTAGTGCAGTAATCCTAACTGTCTAATAGACAGTATACATTTAAGTCAGATCTCTGTGATTAAATTAACGATCAAGCAGCCCTCTCAGTGCTTTCTGCCTTAATTTGTATCACTTGAGCCCCACCTGTTTATTTGCATCTCTATACATTCCCTTTCATTGCTAATGTATCTCCCTACTCTAATCTGTGCACAAACTGGCTACTAATAAGCAAGTCAATGTGAAGACACACTCCCAGCCTTAATAAACTTTGCTGTCTCTTCTCTCCTTCACTTTACAGGTAGAGTTTGAATTATTACTCACCCCATCTGAGGCCTTCACTGATAGATTTCCACTGATTGTCTCTCTGGTTTTGCTGGTTTCTTTGCATTCCAACTGGTTTACACCCCTTGTGCTATCCCCCTCCCCCAATACTAAGTCTATATTAGAATCCCGCTGAGCATGGAGCCATCTTTAAATTACTAGTCTCCCACCAGGACACAAGTGCTCTTTAGCAATTGAATTCTGCTTGCTGGTAAGCCATTAGACCTCAGGAATTTGTTTAATGCGTTCAGATTTGTAAAGTCACACTTACTTTTTGCTGCCCATTACTCTTGTCTTGGTAGGCTCTGCCCCGCTTCGTTCACCCTTGCTAACGCTCGGGCTCTCTCCGCTCCCCTGCCCCCAATTCCCTTCTGCCCCCACTACCTCTACATTTATAGTAATCGCAACCACACCCACAGCTGAACCTCACATCACCTCCACCAATCACAGCTCCTCAAGTCAGATCACATTACACCACAGCCACTTGCTCCACCACAAAATACTCCCAACCACTCTCATTCCCATTAGGCATTATTACATCACCCCACACTACTTACCTATCCACATATAGTGCAAACCTATTATTCCTATCCACACCTCCACCTAGAACCAACTTAAACTTTATAACCATGACTATCACACAACTAAGTCTAGTCTGTCTTCTCATAATTATTTATAACTCCACAAGTTATCACTCTAGCAATATCCCTAAACTTAGTAGCACAACACTATATTATGCACTCTCATATACAGACACCGCACATTATAATTATATCTGCCCACAACTGTTCAAGAACTACATAACAGACCAATTCAGAACTAAACACATATGCTCTCATTCTTACTCCAAAAAAACACAATACTTTCTCACACTCATCACCAAACTCCAACATCTGTATCATCATTTTAACACCAGGCTCACCATAAGTGGGGACATCTACCCCAACCCAGGCCCAAATCCATTGCGTCCAACACAAACAGCTCCAGCACAAACGTCAGAACATAACACCCCCACTATCTTCATCCCTGGGCAAATCAACAATAGCAGCAAAACAAACCATCTGTTAATGCTAAATATTAATATTAGAAGTATCAAAAATAAAATACCTGAACTCCAGGCCACAATAGCACACTACTCCCCAGACATAGTTGCTTTAACAAGAAACCTGGCTAAATAAAAACATAGCTAACTCAGAAGTTCTCTCTAACGGTTACTATATCATTAGACAAGACAGCCCACTTCATAAAGTGGGTGGAACTGCCTTACTGTATAAGTCCAACTTAACTGTACATCAATTACCAAACTCCTACCCCTCCCCCAATAATTGGGACATACTTATCTCCCAACTTCAACTTCACCCTAAAAAGGTTGTCACCACTATTGTGCTCTATATTCCACCTGGTAATACACCTGCTAGCCTTGAAGACATCTTATCTTGGTGTTCTTCCACATACTCACAAGAAACCCTTATTATTTATTTATTTATTTTACATTTGTTGACCGGGCTAGTCTAACTGGATATATGTCCATTTTCAGTAGAGGCCCGGGAAGAAAAGCTCTAAGAATGAACAGTGACAAAGTTAACAATATATAAAAGACATTCAAAATCATAATGCAGAGGTAGCATTGGTCAAAAGAAAAATTATAATAATAAAATTTTAAGCAATAAAAGTTATACTACAAATTATACTAAAAAAATTGTACTAAACACAATAGTAGGTATGAGCAATACCAAATAAGAGAGAAAAGCCCTCATATTTTATTCTCTTACTATGAAGAAAAGAGTAGTAACTAGATTTGGAGGCATAGGTTAGAGGAGTAGGGATAGGGGTAAGAGCAGGAAGGTGAAAAATATATCAGTCTGGGTTAGCACAAGGACAAAGCCAATGAGTTTTAAGATATTCTTTAAGATGTTTTTTAAATAAAGAAGTGGAAGCAAGGGTTGATAATTCAGAAGGAAGCTGATTCCAGTTTTTACCTGCTGTGTTTGTGAAGAGAGAGTCACCAGCTTTGTTGTTGGATTTAATCGAGGAAACTAGGAGCTTATTAGCAGAGCGTAGTGTAGTCAGATTTTTGTATGGTATAATCATATTAGTGAGGATAGGTGTGTTGTTGGGATGGTATAGGATCTTTTGAGTGATAAGTAATTGTTGACAGAGTATATGGTTCTGCAGTTCTAGCCATTCAAGTTTTTTGAGGTTGAGGCAGTGGTGAGTTTTAAAGGGGGAACATGTGATGAATCTAGCTATGCTATTATAACAGGTGGAAAGTTTGGTGAGGTTGTTTTTAGATAGGTTAGTGTATATAGCAGAGGCATAGAAAAGGGTAGAAATGAGGTGGGTCTGGTAAATAGTTTTCCTGGCAGAAGGGGTAAGGAAGGGTTTAATTCTATAGAGGGCACCAAGTTTTTTGTTAACTGATTTTATGGTGGAGTTGATGTGGTCATCATAGTTGAGACAATTATTAATTGTTACACCTAGTAGGCGGGTTGTAGTATCTGGGGTTATGTTGGTAGCATTGTTAGAGGTTATAGAGAAGAATGCCTTAGGTGATTTAAGAGTTGGAGAAAATAGCAGTAGTTTTGTTTTTTGGGGGTTTAGGAGGAGGTAGTGTTGCATGAACCAGTTTTCAACATTCTGAAAAACAGTTTGGGTGAGGGACTGGAGAGAGGCTATGTTCTTAGCTGTACAGATTAAGGTGGAGTCATCTGCATATTGAATGCAGGTGGCTTGAGGTATGTTCATGTGCAGATCGTTAATAAATAAGGAAAAAAGAAGGGGACCTAAGATAGAGCCTTGGGGTACCCCAATATTTACTGGAAGTAATGTAGACAGATTGTTATCCCAAAGAACTGCTTGCTTTCTATTTTCCAGATACGACCTAAACCATTTTAATGCTTGTGGATCAAGAGAATGGACCTTTAGTTTATCTAGAAGTAGGTTGTGGTTAACCATATCAAAGGATTTTGACAGGTCAATAAAAAGTGCAGAGGAAAAAGAGTTATTGTTACGATTTTTATTTATAGAGTCGGTGAAGGATAGTAGGGCAGTTGTTGTGCTATGGAATGGTCTGAAGCCATGTTGGCAGTTAGCTAGTAGGTTATATTGTAGTAGGTGGTTAAGTAATTGTTTGTGAATACATTTTTCCATTATCTTAGCCAATGGGGAGAGTAAGGCAATAGGTCGATAGTTAGAAAGCTCAATAGAAGATCCACCTTTATGTAAAGGGATGATGTGGGATACTTTCCATATGGTAGGGATTTTGCCTACTGAGATAGTTCTGTTAATAAGGAGAGAGATGGGATAGCATAAGGCTTTTGCGGCAATTTGTAGGTATTCAGATGGGAGACGGTCAGCAGAAGGGGTGCAAGGTTTCAGTTTTTGAAGTAGCTTACAGATGAAAGATGTAGGTACAGGTTGTATTTGAAAGGTAGGAGATGAAGTCTTGGAGATGTTTAGTGGGGAAGCAGTAAAAGGTGGTAAAGAGTTGGCTAGTGTTTGAATGGCTTCTGTAAAGTAGTTATTAAAGGCTTTGGGGATCTGGTTGGAGTTATTGTAATTGTGATCTTATTCTGGGGGATTTCAACCTAGATTGGTTCAGAACCACCAAGTAATCTAATAAATCTCCATGGCTACCAGCAGCTAGTCCAGATTCCAACTAGATGTGATAAAAAATCTAAAAGGGAATCCATCCCTGACTGGGTCCTAACAGCCCCACATTGTACCCCCACACAGGCAGTCTCCCAGACACCTTAAGTGACCACAACATAATATTCCTTATACGTAGTAGACCAAGCATATGCAAAACCACTAACTATAAATCCACTAGAAACACAAAAGATTTCTCTCCTGAGGTCCTCAATACTTTACTCTGTAACTCTGACTGGCCCCCTTTAAAAACCCTCTCGCTTGACCAGGCTGTAGCATATTTCAACAAAACATTTCTACAACACCTAGACATTGTTGGTCCATTGTGCAAAATCAAGGTTAGAACCTCTACAAACCCCTGGCTCACTAAAGAAACCAAACAAATCCTCAAGTCCAGAGACACTGCCTGGCTTTACTATTAAAAAAACAAAGAAACACAAAGCCTAACTAAGTACCAAGAACTGCGCAACCATGCAAAAAAATGCATTAGGCTGGACAAAAAATCCTACTACACGACATTACAAACTAAATACCAACACAACCCCCAAAAATTTTGGAAAAATGTAAACCAGTTACTAATTCCCACCCAAAAGGCTACCCCCAAACCAACCACCCCTGACACTAAAGTTCCCATCGAAACACAATTCAACTCCCACTTTGTGAACTCAATTCTATCCTTAGTATCACAGGACAGTTCCTTCCTCACTATCCCCCCCAACACAAATAACACTAATACAAGCTTTACCCTCAAAACAGTTTCCACCACTTCAATCAAAAGCATGCTCTCCAAACTAAAAACCTCATCAACAGCAGCCGACCTACTCCCCAGCTATTTCCTGAAACTCACAGCAGATGCTATTGCTATCCCAATCTCCACTCTCATAAACAGATCAATTGTTGAAAAGTATGTGCCCAAACTCTGGAAAATATCATATGTTACACCCATACATAAAGGCTGGACCACCACTGAACTTAATAACTACAGACCCATTGCTTTACTCTCCCCCTTGGCCAAAATCCTAGAAAAATGCATCCATATCCAGGTGCTAAAATATCTCCTAGGCAGCAACATTCTGTCACCTACTCAACATGGTTTCAGACCTGCCCATAGACAGACACAGTAAACTGTTTTAAAAACAAAGGCCTGCAGGTGTCAACTCTTTTTTTGGATATGTCCAAAGCATTTGACACAGTCTTGCACCAAATCTTGCTAAACAAACTAAACCAATATCACTGGTTCCAAAGCTACTTAACTGGCAGGTACCAAGCTGTGAAATGGGAAAATTTTCTCTCTCTCCTCAGCTGCCCATAACTATAGAAGTCTCACAGGGTTCTATCTTAGGACCACTACTATTCACAGTCTTCACAAACGACCTCCATACCTTAACATAGCATGCATCTATCATTCAGTATGCAGATACTACCTTAATCTGTGCTGCACAAAACATTCCCACCCACCTGCAAACAACTCAACTAGCATTCTCTGATGTTAAAAACTATCTTACTAAAGCTCAACTTATTCTCAATCCAAAGAAAACTCAGCTTATGTTTATAACCAGTTCTAACAAAATACTGATAACAGTCAATTCACTATCTACTCCACAAATGCTACTCCAATCGCTCCAGTGGCACAGGCTAAGCTATTGGGAATAACCATAGACTCCCACCTAAAATTTGATAGTCATCTCAACTTAACTATAAAAAAAGTACATGCCAAACTGGGATCACTCTATCGTATCAAGCCATTTCTTACCAACAACACAAGATCAGCCATTGCTCGCTCCCAGCTTCTATCCACCCTACTCTATGCATCTTCCATTCTGACTAATCTCAACAAAACTGAACTAAGCAAAATGGAAGTCTGCTATGACAGAATTGCCCACTTTGCTGCAAATTGCTCATATAGAACTCATCACTGTACTGTGTTGAGACAACTCCACTGGCTTGAACTCCCCAACCTCCTAACCTTCATTCAGCTTTGCCTCTGTCATTCGATCTATTACCTCCCCAATAAGTGTCCTGCCCTCAAAAACCTAGTACAACATCACTCAGCCAAAAGGCCTCTTAGATCATCAAGCAAACTACTACTAGAACTCACCAACAGCTACAATAGCTTTGGAGATGCACTATATAGTAGTTCAGTGGCTAAAAAATGGAACTCTGTCCCTACTAGCATTCAAAACACATCATGCAAAGCCTCCTTTAAAGACCTCATCAGGCAACATCTCAAGAAAAGTTGACAGTGCCATGATTGCTTCCCAGGCTAGTGAAAGAGGATAAGGTATACATACTAAATCTAGAGTACTTGATAATAGCTTTCAGTCTTTCTCACAAACACTGGCTAATGTACAATGTATGTACTGTACCGTGTACTATGTATGTATTCTACCTATGTTCCAAATTTCAGCTGTACACCACAAATCTATTAATTACCTTTATTTTTAAATTAATATATTCTTGTTTGTTCTCTCCACTGTAACTGTTAATGTGCTGCATACCACGGTAAAAACATGTCTATTGTAATTTGTTTGTATACTGACCATGTCTAAATATCTAAATGTATCTGTAATTTTTCTATGTTGAGCTTTTCTCCCCGGGCTTCTGCTGAAAAAGGGCCCTTTCAGCTCAGTCAGACACCCCCGGTTAACAAATGTAAAATAAAAATAAAATAAAAAATCCTCCATATGGCAGGAACATGGCTTTCTGTTATGGATCGGTTAATTAATGCTGAAACAGGGAAGGCTAGAGCTTCAGTAGTGAGTATTAGATACTCTGTTGATGGGTTGTCTGCTGCTAAGACTGTTGGTTTGAATTTATTTATTTATGCATTTTTTATGGTGCTAGTTGGGACTGGTTGGAAAGAGAAGGCTACAGTATTGTTATTAGATAAGGTTGGGGTAGTAAGGGTGGTAGGAGAGCTTTGTTTAGTGAAAGTGGGAGTTGAACTAGGTAGCTACATTGTCTGGATTGTTGGCTTGGGAGTAGTTGTTTGACCAGGGTGACCACGGTGTAGTTTGATTATGGAAGACCAAAATATCTTGGGATTGTTTAGGTGTGTTGACTGAAGGTTGGTGATATAGGACTTTTTGTCATGGTTTATTAACTTTTTTGCAAAATGTCTTAAGTATCTAAAGTGTTGGTAGTTGGACTGGGTTTAGTTTTGGACAATGTTTTTCATGATTTACCTGGTGTGTTATGAAACCTGGGGGTCTATACTATATCTTCGAAGAGGCATTCCATCGAACAGCCACATCAGCAAATTCTTTCCCTGGGAAAGAAATTGCTTGGCCATCATTGTTAGTCTGACGTTTTCCCCACTATAGTGCGATCTCGGAGTTGGTATTTTTAGTTGGGGGCTGTGGGGGGCAAAGCCCCCCCCCCCACTTTGTAATGTTTGTAGTGATGTGTTTTTCTTTTTAGGGCAGGCGATTTCTTTCCCAGGCAAAGAAATCGCTGATCTGGAAGTCCACTGTTTTGAGATTTTGCATTTTAAGGGTCGATGAAGAGGCATTCGATGGAGCGCCTCTTTGAGGATATAATATAGACCCAAACCTAGCTACAAGGTTTGATCTGACTCTCTTAGTTCTGAGTGATGCATGGCTATTGAGAATGTTTTGGAAAGTATTATAGAAGTGGGTTATCACATCATCTAGATGTTCCAATTGTAGCTTGATTGTGGAGATGAAGTCGCTAGAATTAAATGGGATGGCTTCTGATAGCATAAGTTGCTAGATGGTCACTGATGCTGTCAGTGTATCAGTACTGAAGAATATAGCCTTCTGAAAGAGGTACTGCGTGCAGTAAATATTCTTAAGTATTAAGGTTACTGATGCCTCATGCCTCTTCAGTTTATAATTTTGATGACTTAAATAGGAGTATGTTACATATTGGAAGAAAAGCACATGATGCCTGAAATACTTTCTGGTTTACTGAATACGAAATGATATAATGATGAGGAATTTTTTACAATGTGATTCTTGGCTACACTATTACAACCAAAACAACTACAGTTTGAGTCTCCATTCACATTTCTTCCCTTTGAAAATTTGCAAGCAGTATTTCTAGCAACATTTTTACAAATCTAGTGAGCCATAATTTTTTAACTTTTTTGTATTGTATACTATTAATCACTGGAAGCTAACAGTACTAACAGAACAGGAAGGGTAAGACATGAATGAATGATGGTGAAGGTGTCAAGAAGCAGGTGGCTTATGTTTTGTTTTGTAAAGTACCCAGCACTGGTAAATGGACTTATTCTGGATGGGAATGCTGCATTTACAATGGGTACACTGACTGAAAGGCTCAATCAGAGTTCATGTTTTTGAATAGTGATTAAGTAATATACATACAGACACAAATAGATAGATATAGATACAGATACAGATATAGATATAGATACAGATATAGATATAAATACAGATATAGATATAGATACAGATACAGCTACAGATATAGATATAGATACAGATATAGATATAGATACAGATATAGATATAGATACAGATATAGATAAAGATACAGATATAGATATAGATACAGATATAGATAAAGATACAGATATAGATATAGATATAGATATAGATACAGATATATTTATACATATAGATATAGATATATGGTATTATTGAGGCTGCCTAGCCAGAAAGGGTGTCCAGATCTTATAGCAGCATGCCATTAGAACATGTGTGTACAACCATTGCATCGATGAGATCAGCTATATTGAAGGCGTTATACTCAAATCTGGCAAAGAGACTATGATGGAGAATATCCATAAATCATGTGCACAACACTGGGAATTAGAAGAAGAAAGCATGCTATATTTTATATTGGCAAGAAATTTTACATCAGATCAAAATAGTTGTGCTCAGAGCTGCAATGTTTGCAAGAGATACCAAAATCAGAATCCTAAAGAAGAAATCATGCTGTGTGATGTAGCAGATTTGCCATACAATGAGAATGATTTACTTCAATTCAGGTGTAACAATTTTCTAAGCTGGGGGAATTACTATTCTAAAATTCCAGAAGCAGCTCAAAGATACAATGAGGACATTTGTGATTAATGTTCTAAAAAAACTAAATCTGGAGATACTGGATACCAAATATAAATGATCCCTAACAATGGCCCTCACCTCATAAGCCAGGTATTTTAGAGGATTGATAAAGAAAAGGAATTCAGCATCCATGCATATTATTCCTGAAGCAAGAAACAAGTAGAAAAGAACACAATGAAGAAGTGTAGGAATTCTAAAAAAGGAGATACCTATCTGCCTATTGTAGGGTGCAGAATTAAGGATTATAAGGAATATGCCTGTCACTAGCATAATTGCTAAGGAATAGAAGACATAGGAGAAAACTGTTTACAGATACTTCATTGCTTGCTCCAGAGAAGAGAGATAATATACCACACCTATTGTGAAAGAACCACAGCAAGCAAAAGTACTATTATGGCTGAAATACCAAATCTGTCAAATTTAAAGAAAGGTAATAGAATAGTGCAAATACAAAAACGTGCACAGACTGAAGCAGTTGTACTTAAAAGTGCCCCTGAGCCCACGATGTTATGGCATGCAAGGTTATGATTTATAGGTATACACAAGAAAGCAAAAACACCTTTAGAAAAATGTCAGAAGTGTGTCCAGTTTAGAGTTAAACAGGTGAGCAAAAGAACTCAATGAGCATATTAGCCTCTTCAATGCTGAAAAGTAGAGGTGGACAAAAATACCACTAAAGAAATGTCTGAAACTATGTCAGAAATAGACATCTCATGATCAGACAGAAATTATGAGATTTTCCAAGAAGGCCATTTCAAAACTATCTTTAAGACTGTAACTTAGCTTGTAGAAATAAAGAGGGAGAAGCCACATTCAGTTAGTGCTGAAAAGTACTAAGGAACTGTACAAGTTCCAAGGTTTGGAAGACAAATGCCTTAAAAGACTGCATATAAATCTGAAGAGGATTTGAGAAATGGCTGAATAGTATATCCTACAATGTATGAAGAGATTAAAGAGTTACTGAATGTGATAACATTATTTCTAATTACCATAACATGCTAGGGTAAAGTTAACAGTAGAATTTGCAATGGACCCAGCTCCATACGATAGAGGGACGAAGCAAATTAACAAAGTTCAAATCATGGCTTGGATGGACAAACCATGTAAGGTAGGATGTGAGTGAGTGGCTTACATCAGTTCACTCATGTTGTTAAGAAGAAAATGGAGGACTTGGTTGTCTAAATTGTTCATTTGTAAGTTCAGATGCATATGATAACAGTGGTCAGAGTACCACGCACTGTGGGTTTGGAGTTGCAAACTTGTGATGGTAACATCTGCAGGCATATGTATGAGAGCAAATACATATCAGGAGAGGGCATAAAAATCCACCATGGTGAAGTTGGTGGTCACATCAACCACATGGGTTTGGGGTTATGGACATAAATAAAAACATACACCTTGACGGTGGCTGGATAAATACTATTTGCAAGTTTCTATCTATAATAAATTTACCTACTTCATAAATTATTTATTAATAATATAGTCTACAGATTTTTTATAAAAAGGGGATGGTTAATGGTAGCATTTGTAATGTTGCACATAGAGTAAGGCTATCATAGGGATTATTTATTAATAGTATATTCAAGATTTTTTCTTATAAAGAGGGAAATGTAAAGTGTAGCTTTAAGGAGGTGTTTGTCACTTTAAGAAGGATATATGTCATGTGGTCTGCTATAGCTAAGCACCTGCAATAAAGATCAAAATGTTAATATCAGTGACAGCATGCTTCTTCAGTTTGCTATATTGACTATTCCAACAACAGTATCTTACTAGGAGATCTCACTTCACATCTTATATGATTACCATGTTAGTCTGGTCAGTTTGATAATAGCTAAGATTCAGACATATTCCTTGATAAATCTGGATAATGATTTCTCCCTTGGGAGATTTCTCAAGAGTTTCTTCTCAGATTGACGGATTACATATTTTTAGTACCTATAGCTTGAAAGATTATCATTTAATTACTTACCATAAGAGTTTCATCAGAAGGGGTCACCATACAGTTCTTTTTGTGTTGTCTTGTGCAAATGAACAAATAGCATATTGGTGCAATGGATCTCCTTGTCAAGCAGTATACACAGTGATCAAAATTTCATATAGATTTTCTGAGAGAGAGATAAGTCCTATTGAAATTGAGAGTTACACTAAATAATGACAATTTGTACCATAGGTGGTAGTACCTAGTTCAGGATGGCCTTTTAACAATGCTAATGTGTGTCGTAATGCACTTAAGAGTTGTGTTAAGTAGCTGAATAACATACAAATGTCAGTGTATTTATTATTAATATTAATGAGGCGGGGTGTCTTGCAGTATGTAGTCGAAGGAAAAGTAGCTGTAATTTTTGTTCTTACAATATATGTGCACTCAGCTATGCTATATTGCTAGCAGTGTATGTCTATATGTATATATATATATATATATATATATATATATATATACACACACATATATATATATATATATATATGGGTCTACTTCTGTTTGTGGAAAACACACTTTTTTGACAAACAGAAGATCGAAACCAATTAAGCAAAACTGCATTACATCAACAGTGCACATAAACTAAGTTACCTAAGCACATTGCAGTGGGGATAAGGAAATACATCCTTTTGCGCACCGCAATGCGATTTTGGAATTAGTTTATTTAAGTAGAGGTGTGTGGGGGTTTCAGGGGGCTTACCCCCCCCCCGCAAAATAGTGTTTAAAGTAGTTTGTTTTGAATCAGCTTTTGCGAAAGTGCACTTTTGATGTAGTGCACTTTCGCTTAAGTGGGTTTCTATGTTTCTTGTTCGAGATTGTGAAATTTTGATCAAGAAATATAGACCCGTGTGTGTATGTATGTGTATATATATATATATATATATATATATATATATATATATATATATATCAAAAAATTCTACCACAAGATTGAAGTACAACTTAAAAAACAAAATTCGCAAACAATGAAGAAAGAAAGAAACTCGATAAAAAGGCTAAGTACCTCAAAGCAGAGCCTGTCCATGTCCTGAGTCAACAGAAAACTGCAGAATGTTAATTCAATAAAAAGCATTAAATATAAATTATAATGAGACTCTAAAATGCATACAGTCACCAGAAGCAAAACCCAGTATCATTTTAATTTGCACTTTTGTACACTTCATTCCAAACATAAACTTCATTAGATATATATATTTTTTATTTCAGCACTAATGTGTTGAATGTTGGTCTCTATCATTCAATAGTACTATGTTGCTAACAATGGATGTTTTGTCTTTTTTCAGCAACACAGATATTTTAAAACTTTGTAGTTTGCTTTTTAATCATGCTAACATACATAGCATGTGCCTCATACAGTAGGTTTTTATAAGCATAGCTGCAAGTACTGTTACTTTTAAAGTTAATTAAATGAGGTGATATAACTGAATAGCATTTTGCTATTATATTATATATAATAGCATGCTCTCCTTTCAGAAAAAAATGAGTAGATGGCACTTAGAGAGTCAGATAGTGTGCCAGCTGAGGCTATATTTTTGGGTGGTTTGAAACTAGGATCCAGTCAAGTAGAGTTTCCTTGCTATTCTTACTGTTTGGGTAGGAGGGGTGGTGATCATCTGAGTTAGTCTGTACATATTTAGGGCTATGGATGGGGTTTCAGAGGAGAGTGCTAGCCAGTTAATACTGAATAAACAGGCGGTATATACAATGAAATGATGTAAATGGAATTCTGAGGATTTAATTTAAGTGTGACTAGGAGGGTTTTTGCATTGCCAAATGGGGGGAAGAACAGTAGACTTATTCATTTTCAGTTTTTTTTGTACTGAACAGCTATGTCTCCAGCATGTATTAGTGTCTGTCTGCCCTTATTATGTTACAGTTTGATAGGATAATTTCATTATCCCTGATTTCCTTCCTAAAGCCGTGTTTCAGTTATTTCCAAGATATCTTGTGAATACTGGGCTATCCAAGCATGGAGCTCTGACAATTTGTTACACATACTTCTAATATTTATATGAACTATATTAAGGGAAGCTGATGGAGATAAGTGCTGAGAGAAATATTGGCCTTTTGAGTCACATTGGTTTGGGATTGGCCCTGGGTTAGGATGTATGTTGCCACTTAGTTTTACGTTGGAGAATGAGTGTTATGTTTGGTCAGTTTTGGTAAGATGTTTTGGCTACAGATTACTGAGTGAAGAATTATGGGAACGTTTTTAAATTTGAAGATTTTGGGATTTAAGATAAATAAGCAAGGGCATACAGTAAACTCTCAGTTAACTGGAACTCAAGCAACTAAAACTCTCAAGCAACCAGAAAAAAAAAATCGAAGAAATACAGTACAGTTTTCAAGTGTTGCATTTTCTGTTACCCCTGCAGAGAAATACCTTGCATTTTTAGAGTTTCAGAGTTTTAAAAAGGATGATAGGAATAAAATCCCTCTCTCCCTCCAACCTAAGAACAAGTCAAACAAACAAATAGTATAGGTTACAGTATTAGTCAGGTCTATTTTTATTTGTAACTCTCAAGCAACCAGAAGCTACAGTTATCCAGCATCTACCAATCCCCATGGGTGCTGGTTAACTGAGAGTTTACTGCATTATGATTGTCTTTTATACAGGATTTGATGGTAGGTATTGAGTTGTGTTGGATAAATAATTTGGGGAGTAACCTGGAGTCAGGTGAGATAAATAACGGTTTGAGCACTGCCAGTAAGATAAGTTAAATGTATAAAATGATGAATTACTTATTTTGTCAAAGTCTGGGATATTTTCTGATAGTATAGAAAGAAGAAAGGAAGGAGGAAATTGGTTGACTAAGAGTAGAACCATAAATGTAATGAACCCACTTGTCAAAATAGGAAGAAATGTAGTTGTTCTAGAATTAATAACTTCTAAAAGTAATCTTTAATTACTACTAATTTATTCTTAGGATCACCTCTGTCTGCAAACATTTGCACTAGGATGTCAGCCTCAGTGCAAAAACAAATGTCATCAATAATCAACCTACTTAACCTGATGATCTGCCATCTAACAATGTTCCACTTCATAAAATAGAGATGCTGGCTTCCAAAATGTAGATAGTTGTTAGTAAAGGTCTTTTTCCTATGTAAGTTACTGCCGAAGCAACTTTGTTCAAGTCCATTTTAATGCTGGCATCCATAAAAAATAACCCTGCCCCCTTTGTCACTGAGAACAAAGGATAACTATTTCATACTTTCATTGCTATATTATAAAAACAGTTGGTCTGAAGGGTTGTGGGTTGTGACTTTTGTAGATTTTTGGTATACTGAACAGTATACAAATTTTTTGCATTATCAACAATCAGGAACTGAAATAAATCATATTCTAACCCATCCTTCATTAGCTTATCATACAAACATGCTTTAATAAATTTATAGCTCTTATTGATGTCTATATATTTATAGCTCTTACAGTCTGGTGGACCCCTGCCATAAACAGGCTATACAATAGAAGGAGGAAACTAGTTCAAAAACTAGTTTAGAAAAAAAGCAAATCCCAAGAAGGAAAGACATCCCTGATCAGTATCAGTAAGAAACTAAGGTCCCTCATAAAATCATCCAAGGTTAACTTCAAAAGAAAAATAGCCAATGATTTGAAAGATAACCACAAAGCCTTCTTTAGCTTTGTCAAGAATCTAAGTGGCAACTTGCAGATATGCTCTGAGCTAGTGCAAAATAGCACAAAATATACTGAACCCACTGATATTGCCAACATCCTGGCAGATAGATTCAGTGCAAACTTCACCCCTCTCTCACCCCCAAAAGGGCCCACAACAATACTGGAAAAGTGTAGTGTCCCGGAAATTACAGACGCACAGCTGAAAAAAGCCCTTTCAAAACCCAAAAGCACAGTGTCAGCGGGGCCAGATGGTGTCCCAGGCTGCATCTTGCATGAACTACAGAATGAACTAACCCCCCACCTAAACACACTGTTCAACCTCAGCCTCTCCACAGGCTACGTGCCCATAGAATGGTGCACAGCAACGGCTATTCCTCTCCACAAAGGAGGGGCCACAACTGACCCTCGTAACTATCGCCCCATAAGCCTGACTAGCCTGGTCTGCAAGGCTATGGAGCGCATCATCATGGAACTCATTAACAAAGACATTGGGAACCTCCAAACTCTTGACCCGCCCAGTTCGGCTTTGTTAAGGGCAGATCATGGCTACTAAACCTGGTTGACTTCTTCGAGACAGTCACCAAGGCCATAGATGAAGGGAAGGTGGTTCACACAGCCTACCTTGACCTCGCCAAGGCTTTTGACACCATTCCCCACTCGGGAATTATAGAAAAACTCACCAGCCTGAACATAAACCCCTACGTCATGAGATGGGTTGCCAACTGGCTTACAGACAGAACTCACACGGTAAGAATAGCGGGCTCCAGGTCCGACTCTAAACCAGTCACAAGTGGTGTCCCACAAGGCTTGGTTCTGGGACCCCTACTGTTCGCCATATACTTCTCAGATGTACAGGCAAACACAGGAGGACTATTGCTAACCATGTTCGCCGATGACTGCAAACTGGGAGCCATAATTGACTCTCCGTCTGAAACGGACATTCTCCAAAAGGGCCTTACTGAGACGGACACCTGGAGTCAAAGTCATAGTCTCAAGCTAAATGCCAAAAAATGCATAGTCATCCCATTTGGGAAAAACAAAACACCCATGAATTACCACATAAGTGGCAGCCCCCTTAATACAGAAGAGGTAATAAGAGCTCTGGGGACCCAGGTAGATAGTAATCTATACTTTGACAATCATATTGCCAAAGTAGTTAGGAAATCCTTCTATGTAGCCCATCTATTTACTAAAGGGTTTGCATCTAGAAATAAAGAGGTTATAGTGCCCCTCTACTCGTCACTCATCAGACCCATCATAGAGTACAATGCCCCATTTGGGATGTACCTCACAAGACACTTCCAACAGCTGGAAAGACCACAAAAGTATCTCACCAAGAGGAACTGGCCTCAAACATATGTCCTATGCAGTCCGACTGGAAAAACACCAGCTGTACTCTGTGGCATATCACTTACTCATAAGTGATCTCTGCCTGACTTACAAAGCCATGTCCAACTCATAATTGATGGACACACTCCACCTAAAGAAATCCAAGTCTCTGCAAACCAATTCCTCTAGTGAGCTAAACCTCGCCACAAGAATAAATAGAACATGCTGGAGGGATAGATTCCTGTCACAGAGACTCCCCATGCTTTGGAACAAAATTCCTAACTACATTAGGCAGAGCCCCTTACTAACACTCTTCAAGAGAAACCTTGACAAGTGGATGGGTAACAACAAATGCACCCCTGGGATCACTTCATTGGCTCTTCTTGACAGACATACAATTAAATAATCAATGGGGCGGCGAAAGCTGACCCACTCTGGCTAGGCTTATAAATGTCCTCGGGAAGATAGCCTAGTACCTACCAATTTACCTATGAATCTATGATCTCAGTCAAATTGGTTTCAATATACTCTTCTTCATTAGATAACATTATTTTCTTGTTTGTTCTATAATCTTTCTCAGTGGTTATGTATACCAATAATCCACAAAGGTTACAACCCACCCCCTTTCAGACCAATTGTTTCTGCCCTGCACAGTTGTACTGAAGGCAGTGCCTTATTTTCGGACTTAGTTTTAAATCCATTGATAAAGAAGTTATCATCTTATATTAAAGACTCTTGGGACTTCTTAAATCAAGTTAGAATTTTTAGCCAAGAGTTTTGTTATTCTGGTACCAAGATGTATATGTTCACAGTCAATGTTGTTTCCTTATTTACTAGTATCCTGCAAGACAAAAGTGTTGATTATGTAAGGAATTTTTTAACAAACATGGCACATTATTCCAGTGAGAAAATAAATGTGTACTATTCATTATTGGTGTTGTTATCAGAACACAATTATTTTTTATATGAAGACAAGTATTATAAATATTTTAAGGGCATTGCAATGGGGTCGGCAGTCGCCTCAGCATTTGCCAATATTGTGTTAGGTTAGTGGGAGAGGGAATTTTTGACCAAGTTGGAATTTTTTAAGAATGTCATCTTTTACAAAAGACTTAAGGATGTCTTTTTTTTTAATTTATAAAGGAGATTTAAATGAAATTAATAAAGTTATAGACAAATTGAATATTAGTACTGACTTTTTAAAATTTACAAAAGGGAATGTTGGTTTTAAGATTCAATTTCTAGATATCTTATTACAGTGAGACATATTAAATAAAACCTTTTATAGCAATATATTTCATAAGGACACTTTCTCAAATTGCTATTTACATTATAATAGCAATCATCCTGGGTTTGTTAACAGAACTATACCCAGGGGACAATTTATTACAGCCTCTAGATTAGTTACAAAGGATATTGAGTTTAATAATGAGATTACATTTACAAAAAACTTTGTTTATAGAGAGAGGCTACTAATTAGAGAAATTAAATGAAAGTGCCAAGAAATCATTTTTAAGAGAGAGTCCCATTTCTCACCTATTTTATTGAATGGTAGTCTGAAAGAACAGCAGGGTATAGTTAAGCCTAGCCATAACAATTTCCTGGTTATTTCTTCCCACACTATTTACTTCCCTGGACCATTGTCTAGCAGGGCAACTGACGTGATCCCTGGGGTGAATTTCCTTTCTCCCATCCAATCATCAAGGTTCCTTTTGAAGAGGGCCAAAGAGGCACTCTGCTTGACATGTATGGGCAATCTATTCCAGAGTCTGGGGAGTCTCTGGGTCAGGAACCTATCCCTCCAGCATGTTTTGTTTATTGTGATGACAAGGTTTAGATCCCTGGAGCGTGTGGCTCTGAGAGATTGGGATTTCTTTAAGTGTAGCATGTCCAACAGCTCTGGGTTTGACATGGCCTTGTATGTTAAGCAGAGATCGCCTCTGAGTAGGCAATATGTGACAGAGTATAGCTGAAGTTTTTTAAGGAGGTCAGCATAGGGCATCTGCTTTAGGCCTGTGATTCTTTTAGTGAGGTATTTCTGTGTCCTTTCCAGCTGTTGCAGATGTCTTGAGAGGTACATACCAAACGGGGCATTGTATTCTATAATGGGTCTAATGAGTTATGAGTACAGTGGGGCAATGACCTCCTTTTTTCCAGATGAAAAGCCCTTAGTGATGAGGTGTGCCACGTAGAAGGATTTCCTGACTGTTGTGGCGATGTGGTTATCGAAGGTGAGACCACTGTCCGCCTGTGTCCCTAAGTCTCTTATCATACTTTTGGTGTTTAGTGTACTGCCACCTATATGGTAATTCACGGGTACATGTTTTTCCCAAAGGGGATAACTATACATTTCTTGGCATTGAGCTTGAGCCCATGGCTCTAGCACCAAGCATCTGTTTCTGAAAGGCCCTTTTGTAGAGTATCCACATCATTTGGGGATTCAATAATGGCTTGCAGTTTGCAGTCATCTGCGAACTTTGTTAGCCAGAGTCCCTTAGTGTTAGCCTCTACTTCAGCGAAGTAGATGCCAAACAAGAGCGGTCCCAGGACTGAACCCTGAGGTACTCCACTTGTCACTTGTCTGGAGCTGGATTTGGAGTTTGCTACTTTTACAGTGTGGGTTCTATCAGTAATCCAGTTAGCAACCCATTTGGGTGATGTAGGGATTAATGCCCAGCTTAGTAAGTTTATCTATGATTCCAGACTGGGAGATGGTGTCAAAGGCCTTGGCAAGGTCTAGATAGGCTGTGTGGACCACCTTACCCTTGTCCATGGCTCTGAAGACTGATTCGAAGAAGTCAATCAGGTTCAGGAGACAAGAACGGCCCTTCACGAAGTGGTTGAAGGTTGCCAATGTTTTTAAGTTCCATGATAATACGCTCCATGGCCTTGCATATAAGGCTCATCAGACTGATGGGACGGTAGTTTCTGGGATCCAAGGCGGATCCCCCCTTGTGGAGTGGGATAACTGTAGCTCTGTGCCACTCAGTGGGCACGAAACCTGAGGTGAGGCTATGATTAAACATGACACTTAGGTGAGGTGCCAGTTCATATTGTAGTTCATGTAGTACACAGCCCGGGATGTCATCTGGTCCCATGGATGCTGTATTCTTAGCTTTGGATACTGTGTTTTTTACCTGTTTGGCCATTATTACTGGAATTTGGCAATCTTCCGGTATTGAGATGGGCCATTTAGGGGGTGAGAGGGGGGTGAAGTTGGCACTGAATCGATCTTCCAGGATATTAGCAATATCCTTGGGATCAGCATATTTAATACCATTCTGTTTTAGCTCAGAGCAGATCTGAGCATTGCCATTTAGATTCTTGACATAGTTATAAAATGCCTTTTGTGGTTGTCTTTGGTATCTTTGGCAATTTTATTTTCGTAACTAGCTTTGGAGGATTTATGAGGGATCTCAGTTTCTTACTGAGGCTGGTAAGGGAGTTTTTTGCATCCTGGGATTTTCCTCTTTTCTGCAACAGTTTCTTCCTTTTGTTGTAAAGTTTGCTTATGGCAGGGGACCACCAGATTGGCTTCCCTTTTTTGGATGAGACCATCTTGGCTCTATTTGGTATGGCATGATTCATGCATGAGTGGATGTGCTCGTACAGTGCCTTAGTGTAGGACTCAGCAGTCGAACTTTCAGTTCCCATCTGCATGGGTGTCATGAAGTTTGTAACTTCTGACTTGAGTAGCATGAAGTTGGCTTTGGAGAAGTTTTTTATGGAGGTTTCCTTACTGGGGGGTGGGGGTGGGATGTGGATGTCAAGGGTGATTAGCTTCTGGTCAGACCTGACCAATGAGGGGGTAACTATAGGTGTTGAGCATCGATTTCCCATGTTGGTAATGACCAGGTCTAGGATATTGGAGCCCCTGGTGGGTTTTATTTAATATGTCTCACTGTAATAAGATATCTAGTAAGTGAATCTTAATCAAACAATAGGAGAAAAAAAAATATTTGTTATAAAAGAACTACTTGTTTAAAAACTTTATTGCAAAAAGAGAATAAATTGAAAAAAATTGAAAGCACACAGAAACAAAAATGTATGTTTAGATGTGGGATATGTAATGTTTGCAGATATATTCATAAAAGTCATGAAAGTCCCTTTATTACTTTCTTACACCTTGAAAAAACTATATACGCAGAGAGAAGATATACAAGTATTTCAAAGGGAGTGGTTTATATTTGCATATGTTCAGGATGCTATGCTTTTATACAGGTATGACGTGTAGGTCATTAAATAAAGGACTCAGAAAGCATTTATATGCTGCAAAGTCTAAATTCTTGAACAATGCACTATATAAGCACACATTAGTTTGTGAGAATTATAAAAAATTCCTTTTTTATGTGTTGGAACAAGTACCTAAGGATCTGTGGGAGGGAGGACTAAAAGAATACCTTAGGGAAACAGGAAACTAAATGGCAGCTGCTTAGTATGGCTGATGAATTTCCAGGACTAAATGAGATAGTGAACATAAAATGTTCTTTGAAAGACAGAAGGTTAAAAGTTAGCGATACGACAGAAATGTGTTTTTTATAATTGTATGCGTATTCATATATATATATATATATATATATATATATATATATATATATATATCTATAGGAACACTTTATAATCCCAAAATTCATAAATGTTTCAAGAAAGAATAGATTATAAAGCCAAAGCAAAAAGAGAAAAACCCAAGAAAAAATTTCAAAAAAAAACCCAAGTTTGAGATGTTGGTTGCGCTTGCAGTGTTGCAAAGTATTTATGTTTAAGGGTTTTGGTTAGGGGCTTTAGTGTGCATCACTGTGTTTTGTGACTGTGATGTGTGTGTGCAAGGGGAATGTAGCTTGTATGGTCGTGTTTTCGTGTGTCTGTCTGTATAGTACAACCTTGGAATTAATATATTTAAGTAGGGGGTGTGTGGGGGGGGCACAGCCATAGTCTTCCTGTGCTTGCCTGTACCGCTGAGAAGTATATGCCAAACAGGAGGAGTCCTAGGACTGAGCCCTGGGGAATGCCACTTGTAACCGGTTTAGAGTTAGACCTAGCTCCCGCAACACTTACCATGTGGGTTCTGTCTGTGAGCCAGTTGGCAACCCATCTCGTGACGTATGGGTTTATGTTCAAGCTGGTGAGCTTGTCTATAATACCTGAGTGTGGAATGGTGTTGAAGGCATTTGGGAGGTCTAGGTAGGCTGTGTGGACCAGCTTTCCCTCATCTATAGCTTTGGTAACTGTGTCAAAGAAGTCCACCAGGTTTAGGAGGCATGATCTGCCCTTAACAAAGCCGAACTGGGTAGGGTCCAGTGTTTGGAGGTTTCCAATGTCTCTGTTAATGAGATCCTTGATGATGTGCTCCATAGCTTTGCAGACTAAGCTAGTCAGGCTTATAGGGTGATAGTTCCCGGGGTCTGTTGTGTCTCCACCTTTGTGGAGCGGAATAACCATTGCTGTGCATCACTCTATGGGCACATAGCCTGTGGAGAGGCTGAGTTTAAACAGTGTGTTTAGGTGAGGGGTTAGTTCATCTTTGAGCTCGTGTTGGATGCGCCTGGGATACCGTCCAATCCCATTGATGCTGTGTTTTTGGCTTTGGAGAGGGATGTTTTAACCTGAGTGTCTGTGATTTCAGGGGCTCTACATTCTTCTGGTATAGTTATGGGCCCTTTTGTGGGTGAGAGGGGGGTGAAGTCTGCACTGAACCTGTCTACCAGGATGTTGGCTATATTGGTCAGTCAGTGTATTTTGTGCCATTCTGCACTAACTCAGAGCAGATCTGAGAATTGCCACTTGGATTCTTGACATAGCTAAAGAATGCCTTGTGGTTATCTTTGAAGTCCATGGCAATTTTTCTTTCAAAGCTAGCCTTGGACGATTTTATGAGGGAATGTAGTTTCTTGCTGATACTGATTAGGGATGTCTTCCCTTCTTGGGATTTTACTCTTTTCTGTACTAGTTTCCTCCTCCTATTATATAGCTTGTTTATGGCAGGGGTCCAACAGACTGGTTTCCTTTTCTTGGAGGAGTGAGTCTTAATCCATGCATTCTTGTAGGTGCCTGTAGAGTGCATTAGTAAAGGATTTTCAGCTTGGACAGCATTATTCTTCAAGATGGGGGCTTTGAATCTTCCCACCTAGGTCTTAAGTAATGTGAAGTTTGCTTTTGAAAAGTTTTTCACAGTGGTTTCTTTGACCAGGGGCGGTAGTCGAATGTGGATATCCAGAGTGATTAGTTTATGGTCAGATCTAACGAGCAAGGGGATGATCTCCAGTGTGGAACACCGGTCACCCATGTTGGTGATGACCAGGTCCAATATGTTGTCACCTTTGGTGGGGTGCTGACCAATTGATCCAGGGTGTTTGAGTTTATAAATTCTAGGAAATATTGGGCAAGGGAGTTTGTACTTGAGTAGTTCTCCCAATTAATGTTTGGGTAATTGAAATCACCCAATATCAAGGTGTTTGTAGGACCTTTATGTTTCCCAGTGTTTCCAGAAATGCGGAGTGGGGATCCTGGGACATGGTGGGTGATCTGAAGCAAGCTATAATTTGAATAACCGTTTTTCCCATTGTTAGTTGCACGTGGATGGTCTCTGAAGCATCGTGCTGTGCCACTAACCTGGAGGTGTGGGTATCATTGATGAATATGGATACTCCCCCGAATTTTGTATTTCGGTCCAGGTTTTGTGGCCGAAATGTATGGTATGAGTTGTAGCCTGATAGTGCTGGGGTGCTCTCTGTAGCCTTAAACCAGGTTTCTGTTACTGCACATATATCGATTTTCTCCATACTGAGGAGCACCTCGAGTGCATGTATTTTGAGGTTTAGACTTCTGGCATTGAGTAGCATTACCCTCAGTTTTTTGTTACTTGTGCTATTTACGGTGGTGGGTTTGTCTTTTGAGCATTGCCTAAAAAAGGCACTATGAGGGTGGCAAGAGCCTTGGCTGGGATTCAAAAGCCTAATGGTGACAGGTGCAAGCCTTCTCTAGCAAAGCAGCGTGGCTTGCCGAGCATGTCATCCCAGGCTGACAGACACTGGATCCCCTTTGAATGACACCAGAAGCTTAGCCAGTTGTTGAAATTGATAATTTTTTCTCTATACCATGGTATCATTCTTGGTGAAGGCAGGATGCTACTCAGGGTCAGGGTTATACTGGCCTGGGCTACGTGATCAGAGAGCTCCTCCATGTCTCTTTTCATGTAGTCCATGGAGATACGGCTCTGGTCATTCACACCAACATGGGCACTGACAGAGTCATATTTGTACCTGTTCTGGAGTGACCTGAGTGCTTGTGTTATGTGGCGGATCCTGGCACACACACACACACACACACACATATATATATATATATATATATATATATATATATATATATATATATATATATATATATATATATAGGGTCTACTTCTGTTTACTGGAAAAACAGAAAGCACAGCCAACTTTAGCGAAAGTGTAATTAAACGAAAGTGCACTTTCACGAACACCAATTCACCAAATTGGGAAAAAAAAAAGAAACAAACTAAAAACACATTTTTACAGGGGAGGGCAAGCCCCCTGCACCCCCATGTGGGGGTCTGCACCTCCCCACACCTCCGCAACTTATATATACTAACTCTGAGATCACACTACAGTGGGGAAAAGGATATATTTCCTTATCCCCGCTGTACCATACTTCAGTGAACCAGTGTTCACAAAAGTGCACTTGCGTTTAAGTGCACTTTTGCTAAAGTGGGTTCAGCTTTCTGTTTTTCAAAAAAAATTATTTTTTGGAAAACAGAAATAGATCCATAGCCACCCTGCATCCCCTACACCCCCCTTACTTATATATACTAATGCCGAGATTGCACAAAAAAGTAAAAAAAAAAATCACACACAGCCTAGACACACACTCATACCTCCACCTCCCTACCCTAACCCACTCGTACAAGTTACAAAAACCCTCATGCTCACTCACTAACCTTAAACTGCAGACACCATCCCAGCCAAACACTTCCGTAAGATAACATCCGTAGATAACCGCAAATTCGACATAGTCCTAGTCGCGATTATGCACTTTTGTTATTTTGAGGTTTCGGCATCATGAACACGAATTGCTGAAATTTGATATTTCAGCAATTCGTGATTATGAAGTGAAACCATGTATATTTAATATACATATTAAAATGTATTAATTTAATTAATTAATCCTTAATTCCTAAGAGAAGGACCCCTGCCATAAACAGGTTATACAACAAAAGGAGGAAACTAGTTCAGAAAAAAAGCAAATCCCAAGAAGGAAAGACATCCCTGATCAGTATCAGTAAGAAACTAAGGTCCCTCATGAAATCATCCAAGGCTAACTTCGAAAGAAAAATAGCCAAGGACTCAAAAGATAACCACAAAGCCTTCTTTGGCTATGTCAAAAATCTAAGTAGCAACTCGCAGATATGCTCTGAGATAGTGCAAAATAGCACAAAATATACTGAACCTACTGATATTGTCAACATGCTGGCAGACAGATTCAGTGCAATTTTCACCTCCCTCTCACCTTCAAAAGGGCCCACAACAATACCAGAAAAGTGTAGTGTCCCAGAAATCACAGAAGCACAGGTGAAAACAGAACTTTCAAAAGCCAAAAACACAGCATCAATGGGGCCAGATGGTGTCCCAGGCTGTGTCTTGCATGAACTACAGAACGAACTAACCCCCCACCTAAACACGCTGTTCAACCTCAGCCTCTCCACAGGCTATGTCCCCATAGAATGGTGCACAATCCCCAAGGAATTAGGGTAATAAAATACCCTCGTTTCAATTTATTTTGTACTTGAAAGTATATTGCAGGCAAGCATCAAACCAGGATTGTGTTCCTTAATCTGGCAGCCCCTCTATACAGCCCTAGTAACTTACATATTCCTAGCTCTTTCATAGTGTTTAAATAAACCTAAATTTGATTACAGTTGAGCAATTCCCTTACCTAAATTGGTAACTCAGATTAAAAAACCTAGTCTCTATACTTACATGCAGCAGGCTTTAAGACCCTGCAAACTCCTGACTGGGCCGCTTCCGCCAGCAGCTCGCCTCGCGCTCGGGCTCGCCCTCTCCCCACCCTGCCCCTTATCCCACCCCCACTATCCCTACTTTTATCTAGCAACAAACCCATCCCACTCAATCCCGAACCAATCACAGCCTCCCTCTAACTTAATCCATCTCCTCCCACAATCACGTCCATCCACCAATATCTCAGTAGGCCTACCCAATCCTTCCCACTCTTTTAGCTACTTCATCTTTTAGTAGTATGGGTAAACTAATAAGCTCTATCATCCCAACAATATTTCTACTTTTATTCATCCTTTATTTCTCAACTAGATATGAAAACCAAGCCCTCCAGGGCTTATGGGTTTACCTCCTATTACTCAAACCTTCCCACTAACCTGCTTTCTCCTTCGAACTTCACCACTACAACATTCTGCTATAAAGGGGTATATCTACCCTAAAGTTACCTCTACAAAATATAGTTTAAAGTTAATTAGTAAGCTACTAAGACTGATAGACCATCTGAAAAATGCATTGTTAATGATGGTGATATTCACCCCAACCCAGGCCCAACCACAAATAACCTATCCCCAAGAATCACTACGCTCTTCTTATCTTCCATCTAAATGTTAGAAGTATTAAAAATAAAGTTCATAATCTACATGCTATTATAGCCACACATTTCCCAGACATCATGTGTCTAACGGAAACTTGGCTCAAACCTTCTACAAAGGATGAAGAGATTCTCCCACCTGGATATAATTTGCTTAGGATAGATCGAACAAAAAAGGGAGGGGGAATAGCTGTTATGTTTAAAAACTCATTGAACATCATCTTGAATTCCTTACAACCCCCTATCATCTCCAATATGGAACTAATTTCTAAAAATATGCCTAAACAACCAAAAATGCATTAACCTTATTGTAGTCTATATCCCACCAGGAATAACCAAGATACTCTGGAATCTACCCTATCTTGGCTAACCATGCACTACCCTCAGGAAACCATTATACTGGCGACTTTAACATTGACTGGTCCAAGTTCACTGACCAGAAGAATCCTGCCCATTAACTTACATGGCTTCTCCCAAAACATCATATCACCAACAAGACTTGGAAATGCTAATCAAAAGATAGCACCATTGATTGGATTCTTACCAATAAAGATACACCAAACTATACCAGTGGGACCCTTCCAAATGACCTCAGTGGCCACCTTGTCACTTTCATCATGAAACATAAAGTACAAATCCTCCCATATATAGACATGTTACAAATAAGAAGAAATTTCTCCCAAGTATATTTTTGGAGGCACTCAAATCCTGTAACTGGTCGATGTTAAAACACTTCCCTTGATGAGAGTGTGTCACTCTTCAATGACACATTTCTAAATATACTAGATTCACATGCCCTAATCGACTCATCAGATCAACCAAGGAAACTAAATTAAAAATCAAGCTTAGAAATCAAGCATGGGACAAGTGGAGAACCACTAAAGCACCACTTGACCGTATTAAATTCCAGCAGCATAGAAATTCTACTAAATCAGACATAACCCGGGATAAAAAGAACTACTTTTGTCACCTCCAGGATAAACACAGGAATAACCCTAAGAAGTTTTGGGCAGGTTTCAATAACCTCCTTCACTCAGGGAAATCCTCTACCCCAACCCCAGAGAAATTTATTGGTAAAGATCCTGTAGAAGTGGCCAATGCCTTCAACACTTTTTTCACCGAGACCATCCAGTCACTAGCCAGTCAGCTACCTTCTTCCTCCTCCTTCATTACTACTGCTGTTACCAATGCTCCACCTGCCTTTAACCTTCAACCAATATCCACCTCCTATATTAGAACCCTATTGAAAAAACTTAAACCATCCACTCTATCCGCCAATCTCCCCTGCTGAATATTTACAAATAGCATCAGATGTAGTAGCCTATCCCATTTCAATCTTAATTAACAGGACTATAACCAAAGGCAAAGGAAAATATCCTACGTCATCCCTCTTCATAAGGGTGGTTCCTCCACAGAAACTTAAAACCACCTAATCGATAGCAATATTGTCACCTATAGCAAAAATAATGGAAAGATGTGCTCACAAACAACTCCTACATTATCTCACTTTAAATAATCTTTTATCCAAAACTCAACATGGCTTTCACCCTCCTTTCCTTTGTTGATACAATCAACAACAAACTAATTACTTCTGCTCTATTTCTTGATCTGTCAAAAGCCTTTGACATGGTCAATCATCAACTCTTACTACAAACTCTTGAAAACCTTCACCTTGATAGACCTGCCCTAAACTGGTTCAAGGCTTACCTCTGGTAGACAACAGGCAGTTCAGTGGCAAAGTAAACTATCTCACCTACTACCTAATACAATAGGAGTTAAGGTTCCATACTTGGTCCCCCCTTCTTCTCTCGTATTTATAAATGAATCTCCATCAGTTATCCCCAAAGCCACCTGCATTCAATATGCAGATGACTCTCAGATTGATTTCTGATCTCTCTCTCTTAATAACCTCCAGAAAGCCACCCAACACTGCTTATCCTAAACCCAAAAACTAACCTACTACTAATTCTCCTAGCCTCTTCTTTAGGGCAACATCCTACACTCTTTAATGATACCTCCACACTCGGGTCCACAAATGGGACCATCATTGAGCCTGTTTCTAACACCAAACTACTAGGAGTCACAATTGACCACAAGCTCAAATTTGATATTCACATTAGCCAAACTATAAAAACTGTTAACAAGAAACTTGGTTCCATGTATAGAATTAAGAACTTTCCACGCCCCATACTAAACTAACCATAGCACGACTCACCTTCTCCCCCCCCTACTTTACAGCTTCTCCGGTTCTTTCCTCCCTCAAAAACTGAGCTCAATAAACTATCTGTAGCTTATAACCATATTGCCAAATTTGTAACTGGGAAACCTTATGAACTCATCATCTATGCTAACCTAAGAAAAAAGGCTGGTTTTAGAACTCCCAACCTTCTCAAGTTTAACCAACTTACTGAAGCTTATAAAATTATCAAAGAGCCAGAACAAAACCCCTCACTACACAATCTTTTAACCCCCTACTCTAATCTAAATAGTCTTCGATCCTCTAATAGTGTCCTGGTTCATACAACGAAATCCAATAATTCAGGAGGTGATGCTCTTTTGCCAATTCCATCGAAACTATGGAACGCCCTTCCAAACAACCTAAGACTTGCTACCTCTCCCCACCAATTCAAAACTAACCTTAAACAATACTTTAACACTCATTGGCTATGTCCTTGTACCAAACCAGACTAAATCCTTTATCCCCTGCCTTTTTTCTTAATGTTTGATCACTAATTGTTCTCTTTTCTCTCACCTCTAGATCCTATATTTTCTATCACCCCCTGTATGCTTACCTTTATTAATTCTACTTTCTACTTCCTCCTTTCTTTCATTATTGTTAAGTTGTTCTGTTTGTATTTTGTTTTCTCCTTTACGCATCTTTTACAAAATTGTATTTTCATTATGGAAATGAATTAACGTATTAACCATTGTGGAGCTTTTCTCCCCGGGCCTCTGCTGAAAACGGATTTATATCCAGTTGGACTAGCCCGGTAAACAAATGTAAAATAAATAAAATAAATAATAAAATAAAATTATTCCGCTCCACAAAGGAGGAGCCACAACTGACCCTGGTAACTATCACCCCATAAGCCTGACTAGTTTGGTCTGCAAGGCTATGGAGCGCATCATCATGGAACTCATTAACAAAGACATTGGAAACCTCCAAACACTTGACCCAACCCAGTTCAGCTTTGTTAAGGGCAGATCATAGCTACTAAACCTGGTTGACTTCTTTGAGACAGTTACCAAGGCCATAGATGAGGGAAAAGTGGTTCACACAGCCTACCTTGTTCTCGCCAAGGCATTCGACACCATTCCTCACTCGGGTATTATAGAAAAACTCACCAGCCTGAACATAAACCCCTACGTCACAAGATGGGTTGCCAACTGGCTTACAGACAGAACTCACATGGCAAGAATAGTGGGCTCCAGGTCTGACTCTAAACCAGTCACAAGTGGTGTCCTGCAAGGCTCAGTTCTGGGACCCCTACTGTTCGGCATATATTTCTCAGAAGTACAGGCAAACACAGGAGGACTATGGCTAACCAAGTTTGCCGATGACTGCAAACTGGGAGCCATAATTGACTCTCCAGCTGACACGGACATCCTCCAAAAAGGCCTTATTGAGACAGACATCTGGTGTCAAAGTCATGGCCTCAAGCTAAATGCCAAAAAATGCATAGTCATCCCATTTGGGAAAAACAAAGCACCCACAAATTACCACATAGGCAGCAGCCTCCTTAATACAGAAGAGGTACTAAGAGATCTTGGGACCCAGGTAGATAGTAATCTCTCCTTTGACAATCATATTGGCAAAGTAGTTAGGAAATCCTTCTATGTGGCCCATCTAATTACTAAGGGGTTCACATCTAGAAATAAAGAGGTTATAGTGCCCCTCTACTCGTCACTCATCAGACCCATCATAGAGTACAATGCCCCATTTGGGATGTACCTCACAAGACACTTCCAACAGCTTGAAAGACCATGATAGCACCTCAACAAGAGGATTACTGGCCTCAAACATATGTCCTATGCAGCCCGACTGAAAAAACTCCGGCTGTACTCAGTGGCATATCGCTTACTCAGAGGTGATCTCTGCCTGACTTACAAAGCCATGTCCAACTCAGAATTAATGGACATGCTCCACCTAAAGAAATCCAAGTCACTGCGAGCCACGCGCTCTTGTGAGCTAAACCTCACCACAACAATAAATAGAACATGCTGAAGGGATAGATTCCTGTCACAGAGACTCCCCATGCTTTGGAACAAAATTCTTAACTACATTAGGCAGAGCCCCTCACTAACACTCTTCAAGAGAAGCCTTGACGAGTGGATGGGTAACAGAAAGTACACCCCTGGGATCACTTTATTGGCTCTGCTTGACAGAGGCTCAGTTAATTAATCAATGGGGCAGCAAAAGCCGACACACTCTGGCTAGGCTTATAAATGCCCTCGGGCAGATAGCCTAGTACCTACCTATGAACCTAAGAACCTATGAACTAATCACATTATATTTTCTTGACTGATCCAAAGAATTGCTGTCTCCTACTTACTTAATAAAGCAAGGCTTGATGAAGTAGGAGCGTGGTCTTGTCAGTTCAAAACAGAGTGCTCTGTAATTTCTGCCTCATCTAGTATTAAAACATCATTCCAGTGGTGGATTACAGAATGAAATTACATGCATCTGGTCAGCTGACTTCTGGTTCCCACACTACCACCATTACTAGAATCTAACACACATGTATTATAATACACACACATAGAACTCTGCTAAGATGTGTTACAGCATATGGAAGCTATAAAACCATTTCAAAAACTTCTAACTTCCAGAGTAGAACTTTATCACCCTTAAGGACAATACAATAGGATTCCTAGCTCTGGTTTTCACAGACATTTTGCCTCTGGCTGTAATCAAAACTATAAGATACAATCTTTATGGCCTAAACCAGGTAATTTAATTTCAGACTATTTTTCAAAGTTGGCTGGACTGAGTTTAACCTCTTCTCTTCCAGTATCCTCTGTTACAATATATTTATTTCAACAGTTACAATACAGTCTGGCATACAGGTATATTTCTTTTCTGTCTAGCAGGACTCACTGTTGGTTCATTTTTAACACAAGCAGCTTTACAAATATATTTTCAACAGAAGCACCTGTACAAATCAATTAGATATACAAATGACATGTAATTCTTTACAAAACTCCAGCTAGCTATGCTGACATATGTTACACATCTACTTCCCTACTTCTGCTGGTATAGCTGGCAATACTTCACAGAATCACAACCACAAACACAGCCATTAAGTTTTTTGACCTGTCTCTGTATTAGGTCAGTTCTTTCAATATTATGTTTCACTAAAAGTTTCAAACTTCATCACCAGAGTTATTGTATAATTCAAAAAGATCCTTCTAAATTTGGTCATTAGAAATTATTCCATTACAAAACTTAAAAAAATCTGAGTCCAATTGGTATCTGTTTGAGTTCAGTGCATTGCTGTGAATAAAAATGACATATTCCAAAGATCTAAGTTTAAATAACTTGTGATCAGGTTCATATAGTAGTGATTTACAATTGGAGAACATTACAGAAGGACACTCTGTATGTCTGCTGTTAACCATTGATCCCATACAACAACATGGGTTTTCAGCTGAAACGTTAATAAAATCACATTCAATTGTTCCACAACAATCGGCAGTTAAGGTCGCTTCTTCACTGGAACACCTTGTAGCCTCATCAGGATCAAATCTGCTGGATGAACCAGGATGAAATTGAACCTCTTGAACTCTCAGAAGAAAAGTTTGAGCTTGTCCAATCACGGTGGTTAAGGTTTGCATGAGGGACTGAAAATCATCTGGTACTGCAAGTATCACAGCATCTAATTTTATGTCCTCAACTGTAACTACAACAAAGTGCTTTGTCCAGAATATACTAACCTGTCAGCTAATAAATGGACATTAAAGTCTTCTACTAGAATGATGTTTTTTTTTACATTTAATTGCAATAAACCCTTCTTTAAATCCTGCAAAAACTAATCATACATGCTGAGAAGTGCATATATAGACACAGGAATAAAATTAAAAATTCTTAACTTACTTTTCAATAAAATAATTCTACCTCAGTTATCCAGGAACTTCCCATCTACCTTTATTTCTTGGTATATAATCAAAATAGCTGACTTACTGTTATTAGAGTTTCTATATACTTATGAGAAGGCTTACAATTTGTTAAAATTACATGTTTGTCTTTAGCAAAATGATCATCTTGTAAACAAATGAAATTTGATGCCATTTCATGCAGGAATATATATAAATATTCACACACATACTTCATTACATATGGGTACATAGATTTCAACCTCTTATGTATTGCATTTTAGTAATGAATTAGAGTTAAGTGTTTAATATCAATATTATCAAGTTGTGAGGTGGCAGAACAAAGAAATGTGAACTAACATGCAATTGTGAAGTAAAAGTAGTCAGTAACATTAACTGGTGTCATCATTTAATAAGTAAAAATCAAGCAAATTATTAATAAATTATTAGCTTGGAAGAGGGCTGCTTATTAGTTCACCTATTTAAGTGCATGCAACTTATATTGATAATAATTGTTATATATATATATATATATATATATATATATATATATATATATATTTAAAGAATTAAACAGTTAAGGTTGATAGGTTCAGCTATTTTGCTGATAAAGAAGTTTCTTATATGTTTTGTTTTCAGTTTTGATCATTTTGTGGCAGGTTAAGATGTGTATGCAGTGTTAACGTCACTGATTTCATTTTGTATCTTAGTTTAAACTCTAAAATGTGCTGAGTGTGTTGGTTTGTATCAATGGTTAAGATATTGGCTTTGCATATGAGTGGCCCTTGGTTTGATTACTACTTGTATTTTCAATACCTTATGTTTCTTGGTGTTTAATTTAATACTATTAAGGTCTTCTGGCCAGTGTCCCTGGATATTATGACTGTTAATTTAAAATGATTGTAGGTGTTTTCATAGAAGGTTATTAAATAATAGATTATTTTACATATCTTTATAGTTACAGTGCAGTCATCATCACGTCTACTTCTGTATTATTAAATACACACATATAGTTAGTTACTGGATATATATTATTTCTTCTTTTAACTATTTTCCTAACTTACTAATTTTAGTAGGTGGATCTAAGTAAGTGACTGTGACACAATGGCTGTGCCATAATCATTTAGATTTCAGTCCTTTATTATGTCAACAGCTACATGTAATATATTTTTCTCTTCTAGGATTAGGGATCTGTTACAGGAGTTGTGCCAAAGGTAAAATCATATCACTGAGGAGGTGTGTTTATTCTTTGAAGATTTCCAACCTGATAAAGCTGAGCTATTGTTGAATTCTGTACAAACTAATGCAAGGAGGGCAGCTGACAAGCACTTGATCCAGAAGCAGTGGATGAGAGGACTGCTCCAAAAACAGATAAGCATAGGTAGAGGAAATTCCTGCTAAATGTGCGGAAAAGGCTGCACCCATTATATCCATACAGGTACAGAGAGACAGTGGGATTCATGAGTTTCTGGGGAAGGACAGATGCAGAAAATCAATGTATTCTTGCAAATGTTTATTGATGCTTTACATGAGGAAGGTTGATCTAGGTTGTTTCAATTATTGCTGAACAGGGGTATACCCTTTCCATTAGAAGCGCAGTCAAAAACAGATATTAGACATATGGGCAACAGTCAATTGGATAATATCAAGTTTCTGCAGTTACATCTAAGCAATGTAACTACAAATAAAAATAAATTGAGCCAATTAGTTAAGCAGCATGATTCAGGCTAATTGCTCCCAAACTCAGCGCCAGCCAGTTTGGTTTGCTACTTTCTTCACACCTTCCCCAGCTGGATAAAGAAAAAAATTGACATAGGGATAATGTTGAAATTTTAGATTTGATTAGTTTGTATGGAATTCAACATATAGCTGATTCCAATGTGCAGGGGTGCAAAAGACCTGCACGTCAACCCAGAAATCTTAGAATGAAGTCATGGAATAGCTGGAT
This sequence comes from Protopterus annectens, assembly GCF_019279795.1. NCBI lineage: Eukaryota > Metazoa > Chordata > Ceratodontiformes > Protopteridae > Protopterus > Protopterus annectens. The sequence goes on from NC_056725.1 coordinate 56,345,139, forward strand.
CTTAGGTTTCATACAACCCAGAAATCTTAGAATGAAGTCATGGGATAACTGGATCTTTGGTTTCATACAACCCAGAAATCTTAGAATGAAGTCATGGGATAGCTGGATCTTTGGTTTAATACAACCCAGAAATCTTAGAATGAAGTCATGGGATAACTGGATCTTTGGTTTCATACAACCCAGAAATCTTAGAATGAAGTCATGGGATAGCTGGATCTTTGGTTTCATACAACCCAGAAATCTTAGAATGAAGTCATGGGATAACTGGATCTTTGGTTTCATACTTTTCATTGCAATCATCATTTTGAAGTAATTGGGTCAAGTGCTGCCATTGTTATGCTATTTTTCAATAATTAGAGAAGTGCATTATTCGAAACAGGGACTGACTTGATTATGCTATGACTAGATGTTTAGAAACCTTAAGGCCACTGACCAAAAGCTCAGATGGGAATAAATACAGTCTAATACAAGGGTAGGTGTAATTGTTATCAGAACAAGATTCATTTCTCATCCCACTGAGGATCAGACAGGCCTTAGGTTAAAAGTTCTACTTGGAATTTAATGTGGGTAACTGTATATGGCCTTCTTGTAGGCTTCCTCAAATCTGTTTTCACTGTGAATGTAGATATTCTGTCATTAATTGCTGTTTTTGAGATGGTAATAAAGGCAATAGTATAGTTAGCAGCTATAGGAGTAAACCTAGTAACCTCTCAGATAATCCATCAAGTTAAAGTAAGGCTTCTTTTTGAAGCTCCAAAAGATCAATCTCCTTTTAGGTAAACTGTTCTGGAATCATTCATCCATTCTTATATCAGTGTCAGTGGTCCAAGTGTGTTGCCCTTCAGATGATATATTAAACCAAAATTTCACCTGCTTGAGTTGGGAGTAGTTCAGATCGATGTACAAGATCCCAAAGTACCTATTGAAAAAAACAGGGGAAGTTCCCTGATGGCTTGGGAAAATGTTTCTTAGTAGTAGAAACACTAGCTTGGGTCTCCTCTGTAAAGAGACCACAAATCTGATCTGCAAAAGATAAAAAAAATAAAGTAGACATTTTGGCTGAAGAATCAAGCTGCTGCTGAATTTTTAAATGGTTTACATCAAGCTTTTTTTACTGAGTCCATGACTTCTATTAATATGCCGGATTACAATAATTCGAAGACAGTGAGGGAAAAAGAAATGATATTAAAGGAACTACTGTATAGGGAAAAAGGGCCCTTTCAGTACCTTCCATTTGAGTTTTTTGGGGGAGTTTTCCTATTGTATTTGGAACTAAAGAAGGAGGGGAGACTCTGAATGATTTACCATCTTTCATTTCCATTTGGCACTTCTGTGAATTATGGTACAAACAAGAGTACAATATGCTTCATTAGATGGTGCCATTCATATCAGCTGTCACTTTAAGAACCCAGGGCTGGCCAAGGTGGATATATAGTCTGTTTCTATTGTTTACGTATTTGCCCACATGACTGGCATCTGTTAGGTATGTAATTTGAGGGTAATTGTTATTTTGATTTGGCTATGCCCGTGGGCTTTTCAGAGGCATGCACCACCTATGAACAATTTATTTCAGACTTGCAATGGAGTTGAGAACAAAGGATGCCACTGTAACATGCTGATTTTCTGATTGTGGAAGAAGAGAGATGGGTGTCAAAGAAGGTCTTTCTATGTTTCAGGAGTTGTGTTACCAGATTGTGTTCCACCTGACACATGACAAAATGGAAGGTCCTACTGAGATGCTTGTATTTTTTAGTCTTGAAGTTTATGTGATTCCTCTTCATTTACAATACAAAATAAAACTTACCACTGGATACATGTTAGAGCTCTTCATCTTGCATTCATTCTTTCTTTTCAGCCAAAAAAAAAAATGGGCAAGTTCTGCAATTGTGTGGTCTGTTGAATTGTCCATACCGGGCTGTGGCTATGGCTAGTGTTTACTAAATCACTGGTAAGTTTCCAGTGGGGTGGTCCCAAGAAGCACAATAGGTTCAGCATTAATAGGAAGCTGAAATCAGATAATTTAATATTGTCAATCTTTTTGACAGATTTTAATGTGAGATCATACTCACAGGATGAATCGGTACCAAAGGTTGATTTGCAGTTATGTACAGATAGAGCATGGTGGTTTATTTTAAGGGACAATAGATCTTGGCACCTTGGGCTCCTTATTGGTCTAAGGATAGCAGAAAGGACACTCCATTTTTGGAAGCAATGCCTATCTGGATTGCAGTTTTTGTGTGGTAAGAGCAACCGTACAGCAAGAAAGTAATTTTTTAATGAGGTGATAAGACTGTTTTTCAACTTTTGAACTAGAAGTCATCCAAGCATTGAAGGTGCCGTTTGTATTTAGGCTGTTTGGTATGCTTTAAAACCTGAGTATTTTCTGCAGAGGATATTACAGGCAGTCACAAGGTGTTATCAAAATTTCTTTATCACTAGCATGTGTCAAAGTTCAAGCAGCTGGGTCTAGATGTAGCTGCCCTGCCCACTCACATTCCATGCAAGTTTGGTTAATTGCAGAGAAATAACACAATTCTTGTGGTGGAATTCATTGGCCTCTAGTACCAAGAAAGCCTATAAGGCAACCATTAAAGATTTCAGTCAATTTTGTATGAGGCTTCCTAGGGAAGAGACACAGTAGACAATTTAGTTAATTTTACATAACATAGTACCTTGTTGGGCCAAAGATGAAACTTCTGCTACTTTGAGGGTGAAATTACTTGCACTCAGCTTATTTACAAAAGTCTTTATCCTTTGGAAAGTAATTAAACAGGGTGGTGGCTCTAGCTAGTGTTTACTAAATCCTTCTGCACAAAGGGGGACCATCAACCCACCCTGGAAATTATAGGCCCATAACCTTGACTAGACCTATTTACAAGACCATGGAAAGAATCATTATGGACCTAATTTTTTTTTCTCTCTCTTCAGAGCACACTCAAGCAAATCTGCAGTCTGCGGCTACCACTCCACTGATACAGTATAAGAAGGAATCAGTACTGCAAACTAAACAAGGATATACATTTTGAGCCTCAAGAGCAGGGTCAGTCCACCCAGGCATTCTACTTGTATGTTTTATAAGAGTGAAGCTATTACATAAGCAGTATTTCTTAGTAGTTCTCTGCTTGCTAATAAAACTGACTGTTGTAGCCTTGTGTCCCCCCCCCGATAGTACAGTAATCCTAACTGTCCAATAGACAGTGTACATTTAATTCACATCCCTGTGACTAAATTAACCATCAAGCAGCCCTCTCAGTGCTTTCTGCCTTAGTTTGTATCACTTGGAGGCCCACCTGTTTGTTTGCATCTCTATACATTCCCCTTCATTGCTAATGTATCTCCCTACTCTAATCTGTGCACAAACTGGTTACTAATCAGCAAGTCAATGTGAAGACACACTCCCAACCTTAATAAACTTTGCTGTCTTCTCTCCTTCACTTTACAGGTAGTTTGAATTATTACTTACCCCCTCTGTGGCTTTCACTGATTTCCACTGATTGCCTCTCTGGTTTCTTTGCATTCCACCTGGTTTACACCCCTTGTGCTATCTCCCTCCCCCAATACAAAGTCTATATTAGAATCCTGCTGAGCATGGAGCCATCTTTAAATTTCTAGTCTCCCACCAGGACACAAGTGCTCCTCAGCAATTACATTCTGCTTGCCGGTAAGCCATTAGACCTCAGGAATTTGTTTTAAAAGTGTTCAGATTTGTAAAGTAATACTTACTTTTTCTTTTGTCTTGGTTGGCTCTGCCCCGCTCCGTTTGGCCTTGCTAACACTCGGGCTCTCTCCGCTCCCCTGCCCTGCCCCCTATTCCCTCCCACCCCCACTACCTCTGCATTTATAGTAGTCACAGCCACACCCACAGCTCACCCTCACATCACCTCCACCAATCACAGCTTCTCAAGTCATATCACATTATACCACACCAACTTGCTCCACACAAAATACTCCCAATCACTCTCATTCCCACTAGGCATTTTTTACATCACCCACACTACTTCCCCATCCACATATAGTGCAACCCTATAATTCCTATTCAGACCCCCCACCTAGAAACAACTTAAACTTTATAACCATGACTATCATGCAACTAAGTCTAGTCTGTCGTCTCATACTTCTTTACAACACCACAAGTTATCACTCTAGCAATATCCCTAAACTTAGTAGCACAACACTGCATTATGCACTCTTGTATACAGACACCACACATTATAATAATATCTGCCCACAGTTATTCAAGAACTACATAACGGACCAATTCAGGACTAAACACATATGCTCTCATTCCTACTCCAAAAAAACACAATACTTTCTCACACTCCTCACCAAACTCCAACATCTATATAACCATTTTAACTCCAGGCTCACCATAAGTGGGGATATCCACCCCAACCCAGACCCAAATCCATCCTGTCCAACTCAAACTGCTCCAACACAAATGTCAGAACATAACATCCCCACTTTCTTCATCCCTGGGCAAATCAACAACAGCAGCAAAACCAACCATCTTTTAATGCTAAATATTAATATTAGAAGTATCAAAAATAAAATACCTGAACTCCAGGCCACAATAGCACACTACTCCCCAGACATAGTTGCTTTAACAGAAACCTGGCTAAATAAAAACATAGCTAACTCAGAAGTTCTCCCTACCGGCTACAATATCATTAGACAAGACAGACCACTTCGTAAAGAGGGTGGAACTGCCTTACTGTACAAGTCAAGCTTAACTGTCCATCAATTACCAAACTCCTACCCTTCCCCCAATAATTGGGACATACTTATCTCACAACTTCAACTTCACCCTAAAAAGGTCATCACCACAATTGTGATCTATATTCCACCTGGTAATACACCTGCTAGCCTTGAAGACTTCTTATCCTGGTGTTCTTCCACATACTCACAAGAAACCCTTATTATGGGGGACTTCAACCTAGATTGGTTCACCTGTACATCAGAACCACCAAGTAATCTAATAAATCTCCATGGCTACCAGCAGCTAGTCCAAATTCCAACTAGATGTGATAAAAAATCTAAAAGGGAATCCATCCTTGACTGGGTCCTAACTAACAACCCCACATTGTACCCTCACACAGGCAGTCTCCCAGACACCTTAAGTGACCACAACATAATATACTTTATATGTAGTAGAACAAGCATATGCAAAACCACTAACTATATATCCACTAGAAACACAAAAAAATTCTCTCCTGAGGTCCTCAACACTTTACTCTGTAACTGTGATTGGACCCCCCTAAAAACCCTCCCACTTGACCGGGCTGTAGCATATTTCAACAAAACATTTCTACAACACCTAGACACTGTCGCTCCATTGCACAAAATCAAGGTTAGAACTTCTACAAACCCCTGCTTCAGTAAAGAAACCAAACAAATCCTCAAGTCCAGAGACACTGCCTGGCTTTATTATCAAAAAAACAAAGAAACACAAAGCCTAACTAAGTACCAAGCACTGAGCAACCATGCATAAAAATGCATTAGGCTGGACAAAAAATCCTACTAAACAACATTACAAACTAAATACCAACACAACCCGGAAAAATTTTGGAAAAATGTAAACCAGCTACTAAAATCCACCCAAAAGGCTACCCCCAAACCAACCACCCCTGACACTAAAGTTCCCATCGAAACACAATTCAACTCCCACTTTGTGAACTCAATTCTATCCTTAGTATCACAGGACAGTTCCTTCCTCACTATCCACCCAACACAAATAACACTAATACAAGCTTTACCCTCAAAACAGTTTCCACCACTTCAATCAAAAGCATGCTCTCCAAACTGAAAACCTCATCAACAGCAGCCGACCTACTCCCCAGCTATTTCTTGAAACTTACAGCAGATGCTATTGCTAATCCCAGTCTCCACTCTCATAAACAGATCAATTGTTGAAAACTATGTGCCCAAACTCTGGAAAATATCCTATGTTACACCCATACATAAAGGTGGGACCTCCACTGAACTTAATAACTACAGACCCATTGCTTTACTCTCCCCCTTGGCCAAAATCCTAGAAAAATGCATCCATACCCAGATGTTAAACTATCTCCTAGACAGCAACATCCTGTCACCTACTCAGCATGGTTTCAGACCTGCCCATAGTACCACTACAGCCCTCCTCTGCTTCACAGACACAGTAAACCATCTCAAAAATGAAGGCCTACAGGTGTCAACTCCTTTTTTGGATATGTCCAAAGCATTTGACACACTCACACCAAATCCTGCTAAACAAACTAAACCAATATCTATCAAATTCCACTCTTACCTGGTTCCAAAGCTACTTAACTGACAGGTACCAAGCTGTGAAATGGGAAAATTCTCTCTCTCCTCAGCTGCCCATAACTATAGGAGTCCCACAAGGTTCTATCTTAGGACCACTACTATTCACAGTCTTCACAAATGACCTCCATACCTCCACACAGCATGCATCTATAATTCAGTATGCAGATGACACTGCCTTAATCTGTGCTGCACAAAACATTCCCTCACTCCTGCAAACAACTCAACTAGCATTTTCTGATGTTGAAAACTACCTTACCAAAGCCCAACTTCTCCTCAATCCAAAGAAAACTCAGCTTATGATTATAACCAGTTCTAACAAAAACACTAACAGTCAATTCACTATCCACTCCACTAATGCTACTCCAATTGCTCCAGTGGCACAGGCTAAGCTATTGGGAATAACCATAGACTCCCACCTAAAATTTGATAGTCATCTCAACTTAACTATTAAAAAAGTACATGCCAAACTGGGGTCGCTCATAGATTCATAGGTTGGTACTAGGCTATCAGCCCTAGGGCCTATACAAGCCTAGCCATAACAATTCCCTGGCTATTTCTTCCCACACTATTTACTTCCCAGGACCCCTGTCTAGCAGGGCGACTGACGTGATCCCCGGGGTGAATTTCCTTTCTCCCATCCAATCGTCAAGGTTCCTTTTGAAGAGGACCAAAGAGGCCATCTGCTTGACATGTATGGGCAATCTATTCCAGAGTCTGGGGAGTCCCTGGGTCAGGAACCTATCCCTCCAGCATGTTTTGTTTATTGTGATGACAAGGTTTAGATCCCTGGAGCGTGTGGCTCTGAGGGATTGGGATTTCTTTAAGTGTAGCATGTCCAACAGCTCTGGGTTTGACATGACCTTATATGTTAAGCAAAGATCGCCTCTGAGTAGACGATATACGACAGAGTATAGCTGTAGTTTTTTAAGGTGGTCAGCATAGGGCATCTGCTTTAGGCCTGTGATTCTTTTAGTGAGGTATTTCTGTGGCCTTTCCAGTTGTTGCAGATGTCTTGAGAGGTACATACCAAACAGTGCATTGTATTCTATAATGGGTCTAATGAGGGATGAGTACAGTGGGACAATGACCTCCTTTTTTCTGGATGAAAAGCCCTTAGTGATGAGGTGTGCCACATAGAAGGATTTCCTGACTGTTGTGGCGATGTGGTTATCGAAGGTGAGACCACTGTCCACCTGTGTCCCAAAGTCTCTTATCAAACTTTCGGTGTTTAGTGTACTGCCACCTATATGGTAATTCACGGATACATGTTTTTTCCCAAAGGGGATAACTATACATTTCTTGGCATTGAGCTTGAGCCCATGGCTCTGGCACCAAGCATCTGTTTCTGTAAGGCCCTTTTGTAGAGTATCCACATCATTTGGGGATTCAATAATGGCTCCCAGTTTGCAGTCATCTGCAAACTTTGTTATCAGAGTCCCTTAGTGTTGGCCTGTACTTCAGAGAAGTAGATGCCAAACAAGAGTGGTCCCAGGACTGAACCCTGAGGTACTCCACTTGTCACTTGTCTGGAGATGGATTTGGAGTCGGCTACATTTACAGTGTGGGTTCTATCAGTAAGCCAGTTAGCAACCCATTGGGTGACGTAGGGATTAATGCCCAGCTTAGTAAGTTTATCTATGATTCCAGAGTGGGGGATGGTGTCAAAGGCCTTGGCAAGGTCTAGTTAGGCTGTGTGGACCACCTTACCCTTGTCCATGGCTCTGGAGACTGATTCGAAGAAGTCAATCAAGTTCAGGAGACAAGATCGGCCCTTCACAAACCCAAACTGGGTGGGGTCCAGTGTTTGAAGGTTGCCAATGTCTTTCTTTATAAGTTCCATGATAATACGCTCCATGGCCTTGCAGATAAGGCTTGTCAGACTGATGGGACGGTAGTTTCCGGGATCCAAGGTGGATCCTCCCTTGTGGAGTGGGATAACTGTAGCTGTGCCCCACTCAGTGGGCACGAAACCTGAGGTGAGGCTATGATTAAACATGGCACTTAGGTGAGGTGCCAGTTCATATTGTAGTTCATGTAGTACACAGCCTGGGATGTCATCTGGTCCCATGGATGCTATATTCTTAGCTTTGGAGAGTGCATTCTTTACCTGTGTGGCCGTTATTACCGGAATTTGGCAATCTTCCAGTATTGAGATGGGCCATTTAGGGGGTGAGAGGGGGATGAAGTTGGCACTGAATCGATCTGCCAGGATATTGGCAATATCCTTGGGATCAGTATATTTAATGCCATTCTGTTTTAGCTCAGAGCAGACCTGAGCACTGCCATTTAGATTCTTGACATAGTTATAGAATGCCTTGTTGTTGTCTTTGGAATCTTTGGCAATTTTATTTTCGTAACTAGCTTTGGAGGATTTTATGAGGGATCTCAGTTTCTTACTGAGGCTGGTAAGGAAGTTTTTTGCATCCTGGGATTTTCCTCTTTTCTGCAACAGTTTCTTCCTTTTGTTGTAAAGTTTGTTTATGGCAGGGGACCACCAGATTGACTTCTTTTTTTTGGATGAGAGCATCTTGGTTCTATTTGGGATGGCACGATTTATGCATGAGTGGATGTGCTCAACCCAACATGATGCTATGCAGGTAGGTAGATGCGCGGCCGAACCAACCAAATAAACAACAAAAGGCCAGCAATGTGCGATCCAGAAGTAGAAAATAATTAGGTCAAATACATATGAATGGCTAAAAAATAACCCTTTATTAAACAGACCGGTTTCGGCAACCAATGCCTTCTTCAGTGTATGAAAAATTCTCCAAAAATCCCAACAATTTATAGACACACCCCACCTGTGAGACTGATGGAAAATGCAACCAGTATAAATTTAAAGAGAAAGAACCCAAAATATAAACAAAAGTTATACATAATAGTAAATGCAACCATATCTTGACAATATGTAGCAAATGTAACATAAAAATAGGTAGAACATTGAAAATTGTAAAATAAAAAATAAAAAATATGTTATGAACTGACCCCGACACATTGAATTGAATAACAGATAGGTAAATGCATATCACTTATGGTGTAGTTATAGTAAGAACATATATCATACATGCTGTCATAACCATAAAGAACATCACATCCAAAGCATGAAAAAAAGGCAATGAATGTTCCAACAGAAAACATGTGGTTAACAATTGATGATGTGGCCGAATTCGAAAATCCATGCTTAGTCCAGTGTACCAATATAATTCCTTCTGCTATGATCGCATCTGGTACATCCATATGCCTTTGGCTCTCCTCCATCGAACCCTATATGACACATTAAGAAGACTATGAAAAAATATGAGAGATGGAGGCAAACAGATAACTATAAACCAATATTCATAATCATTCATGATGTAAATAAGATATACAAATCAATATGTTTAAAAACATAAAACATAAATTGTACCAACCTAAATCCTCATATTTATAAATGGTCATTTAGTCCTGGAGGGAATAGGGCACCCAATGTAATGATCCAATGCTGTTCCTTATGAGTAAGTATTTTATGCCATCCCTGGGGATTACTACGGTCCCCCAGAAGTCTATCTATAATTGCAAAAGAAAATTGTGCATCAGGATGTTTCAGATTGTGCCTATATAAGGCATTGGTTTCCTTCCTAGTTTTGACGTCTGATCTTTGTTCATTGATGCGTGTTCTGAGTGGTCTAGAAGTTTGGCCTACATAAAAAGCTTGACACCGACAGGTTGCCAAATAGACCACCCAACTGCTGCTACAGTTACCAAATATTCTGCATTGATACACCTTACTGGTATTACGACTTGTAAATTCCTTACTTTTGTTGACTTGTTTACATGAACCACAATGGCCACAAGGGAATGTGCCCACTAATACATCCCCTGACATAGTCAATTGTTGGTGTATCGCTCCCCCACTTCCTATGTGTTTGAAATGTGAAAAAAGAGAGCCAAGAGTTCTGCCTCTCCTATATGAGAAATGGCACTGTTGATCCAATATTGATCTCAAATATTCATTGGCCATGAGAATATTCCAATGTCTATTAATAATACCCTTGATAGCATTGGAATTTCTGCCAAAGGTAGTAACAAACCGGATGATATTCGTAGAACAATCCCTGGTTTGAGATTGATATTGTAACAAAGTTTTTCTCTCAATGTTATTAGTCCAATTCCAGGCATTAAGAATGTCTTGATGTCTGTAACCCCTATTGGCAAACCTATGATAAAGATCCAAGCCATCCCTATCAAAATCACCCTGTGTCGAGCTCAGGCGTTTGATATGCATAAATTGGGACTTAGGGATGTTGCGGATGGTGTGGCCTGGGTGCATGTTGGAAGCATGCAACAAAGTGTTGTATTGAGGGTATTTGCGATAAGATCTCATATTCAATGTATGATCTGTATTTCTGGTAACAGTAACATGCAAAAAATTGATGCTTTGAAGATCGTATGTTACCGTAAACTCAATTCCCCAAACATTTTGATTGAGGTATTCGATGAATTCCTGTAAATACCTGGCATCTGCCCACCACACCATCCAGCAATCATCCAGGTACCTGCACCAAATGTCTATTTCCACCAGATAGATATTGTGTAGTGGATCATAGATCATGCATTCCTCAAAGAATGCCATGAACAAATCGGCATAAATGGGAGCGAAAGATGCTCCCATCGCCGTACCCTGCAATTGCCAATAGCATTGCCCTTGAAAATAAAAGACATTCTTATTGAGGACATGTTCCGTCATGCAGATAAGCAGCGTTTTGAACCCAGGGGAGTATAGAGCAGCCCTGTCTAACCAATATTGTAGGGCCTGTAGGCCAGCCCAGTGTGGAATGCTAGTGTATAGGGCCTTAACATCCAATGAGCACATGAGCCAACCAGGCTCAAGTTGACAATCCTGTATGATCTGTAGAAATTGGGCCATATCCTGCGGTCTAGCCCTAACAAAACACAACAGTGGTTTGAGGTATTGAGTAAGAAAGGCAGATAAAGGCTCCATCAAGGACCCAATTCCTGATACAATCAGTCTGCCCGGAGGATTTGTAATGGACTTATGTATTTTTGGAAGTAAATACAAGATTTGCTTCTGAGGATCCTTGACAGTTAACTGGAAAACACAATTTTTGGTTATGATGCCCTCCTCAAGGGCAAGATTGAGAAAAGTGTCTATTTCCTGTTTAAAATGAGTGGTAGGATCATAGGCCATATACATATAACATCTTTTGTCAGACAGTTGAGATTGGCCCTCATTCAAATATGAACTCATATCCATCACAACCACGGCACCACCCTTATCAGCTGGAAGGATAGCAATATTTTGATTCTCCCTTAGCTCATTTAGAGCAGTAGTTTCCTGTGTAGAAAGATTAGATCTCAATATGTCATATTCCCTATGCTCAAAATGTAGGTCCCTAAGGACCGCTTGCATGAAAGCAGAAACATGTTTGTGCATAGGTGGTTGAAAAACAGACTTAATGAATCTAAACTCATCAGTTCTTTGAGAGTCTTGATCTGCAAAAAACAATTTCAAATTCAGGTTATGACAGAAGCTCATAACATCAGTAACAATGCTATATTCATTGCAAAAAAACCCAGGGATAAAACCTAAACCTTTATTGAGAAGTTGTTGATTCTGTACAGACAATGTTTCTGTAGACAAATTCAAAACATTTAGATTGACCCCCTGATTTAGGTTAGGAAGTTCTGGATCAACCCCTCGAGGGAATTGGGCATATCTGCCACTTTTGTGTTTGCGTCCACCCCTACACCTGGGACCATGTCTAAAGGGATTGCTCTATTGGATTCTTTTCTATGTAGTGAATCCTTGTTACTGAAACTATCATAATCGGTACATGAAGAATCCTCCCCTGAGGTACTGGCACTTGTTTGATCCCTATTTTTCAAAATGGACCGTGGTCTGTTTTTGTTAAAGTTATTACTGGGAACATTAGATGTAGAACCAGAATTGGTACCCATAAATCTCACTGTTCTCTGGGAGTCGAAAGGACACCCCCTTTGGTAATCCATATAGTCTCTTTTGAACTTCTTTATTTTTCTATCTTTGGTAACTTTATCATGGTTTGTGAGTTCCTGTGATAATTTTTTAATAGAGTCTTGAAATGTGGATTGAGACTCAAATCTTTTGCAATCTGAACACATAGTTTTGACTTCCTGGAGGTTAGTATCAATCATACGCTCATAATATTGGGCCAGTATGTTGACAAAAAGCATGGACCCTTTCTGTAAGGCTTCACGCCTCTCATTAGATCATCTGTCTTCTTGTCTGCCAACCAGTGGTTGTAGCCGAATTCTGAGACCACTAGGGGCTATATTTTTATGAAGATATGCCTGGAACAAACGTAGGTGCCATATGTTTGATCTTAGGTTTTTAAGACCTTTGGAAAGGGAATTAAATGCTAATTCACAATTCATGGCTGATTGTTCCACTGATTTATTGGAATTGCTGCCTGGTGAGGCATGGATACCAAATACCCCAATGTCCTCCCGATCGGCACACAATCCAGTTAGAATACTGTCCAGGTCCATGCTGGATATATGATATAAACCAAAAAACCAGAGACCACAAGCCAAGATAAAACACTGTAATCGAAGATCAATAATCAATAATAATATGTAGAGATTATGGGTACCAGCCCCTGTATCCCATCAAGATTCCCAACTGTGTTTCCAGAAATTATTATAGAAAAAAAGGGAAAAAATGCAGAGTCAACACTGCAAGAAGAGATGTCATATGTCAAAACAGAAAACTGTATATGCAGTATATTCAACTATGAACTTAGGATTGATGACCTCTTATGGTGTAGGTCTATAATACAAACATTGAGAACATTGCAAGTGTATAGATAGGCCCAATATATGGCCAGAGCCAATATGATGTTAAAGAACAATCGACCTCAAAACACTGAGTGAACCAAATAACAAGTTATTAGGCCTGCAACGGCACCACAATTAAACTTGCTAAAACAGCCAATGCCCAGGGTAAAAACTTGTAAGGTATATCAAGGACTGATATGTTTATGTAAATAACAGACAATGGTGATACGGCCTGTAGTAACAAATAGACATGACATACGCCAATATTTCAAGACTATAGTACCTAAATGGTAAAATATATTGTACTTATATATCTATGAAATCAGTATTCAAAATACGTATTCAAAAATAGTAATAGTAATAGTTTAAAATAGTATACTTCGCCCCCAAAAAAGCATACTACAAATCATAATATATGTATATGCACACAGAGAAATATTATTTGTGACCAACACAATAGAGAGATGACATAGTATAGAGAGAAATGATCTGACACAAGAAAGGTATTCACGATGGTGGTGGGCTATCCTTGACATAAGAGATGCCAAAAGTTGTTAGATATGCATCCTTACAAATGTAAAATAACATAAACATATGAATAAAGTTAGAAAAACATATTTTGAAAAATGTTAATGGTCTCAAACAAGCTGTATCATCCCACCAACGGCTTCGTATCTTGTTCGCCAAAAACGCTCTACACAGTCTGATGTACCAACCGGTCGACCAGCTTTCCATTGTAGGGAACAAAACGACCAATGTAAACCAAAAGTCACTAGTGTCCCAAGCATACAGATATTGCCCTTTGTGCTAGTCCAAAATCCACAACAATCTAATATTCCTCCAGTTGCATTAAGCACGGACATTCATAGTTCTCCAACCAGTTGTTATATGAAAATGGCGAAAGTTCAACTGAAGCACCCAGTTATTCAAACAGACATTTGAAATTGCCAAGCAGTCCGATGTAACCACTTCGTTCAATAAAACACAGCACCAACTCCACGCTATCAAAAATCAAGCAGTTTATGACCCTTTGTGCTGATCCAGAATATACAACAGCTTGATATACCTCCAATTACGTTAAGGTCATCGTAAAGCATTGACATTCATAGTTTTACCCACCGGTTGTTTTGTAGAATGGGAAAATGCGACTGAAGCTCCCAATAGTTCAAGCAAACATTTTAGATTCCCAAACAGTCCGATATAACCACTTGCTACAATAAAACAATACACCAACCCCTCGCTACAAATGTTTAAGCCGTATCAAACCTTGTATGTGTGGTCCTGGAAACTACAACTGCTCGATTGTGCATCTGTTGCGTAGGCCCAAAAAGAATCCACCAACGCCACAATGATAAGTGATAAACCAATGTCCAAAGAGGTCACAAATCCAATACTAAAAAATTCAAGAGTGTCATTCAATCGTTGGTTGCATACATGCTGTTCTTATTTACTTTTCTCACAAGTGAAATAGCCAAATGATTCCAAAAAGCTATATATGTCAGGGGAGGATTCCCCTGTACTCGATAACGATAACTTCCAGACCTGTCCTACAGCATAGCTAAGAAAGCACAACCCAACAAGATGCTATGCAGGTAGGTAGATGCGTGGCCAAACCAACCAAATAAACAACAAAAGGCCAGCAAAGTGCGATCCAGAAGTAGAAAATAATTAGGTCAAATACATATGAATGGCTAAAAAATAACCCTTTATTAAACAGACCGGTTTCGGCAACCAATGCCTTCTTCAGTGTATGAAAAATTCTCCAAAAATCCCAACAATTTATAGACACACCCCACCTGTGAGACTGATGGAAAATGCAACCAGTATAAATTTAAAGAGAAAGAACCCAAAATATAAACAAAAGTTATACATAATAGTAAATGCAACCATATCTTGACAATATGTAGCAAATGTAACATAAAAATAGGTAGAGCATTGAAAATTGTAAAATAAAAAATAAAAAATATGTTATGAACTGACCCCAACACATTGAATGAAATAACAGATAAGTAAATGCATATCACTTATGGTGTAGTTATAGTAAGAACAAATATACATGCTATCATAACCATAAAGAACATCACATCCAAAGCATGAAAAAAAGGCAATGAATGTTCCAACAGAAAACATGTGGTTAACAATTGATGATGTGGCCGAATTTGAAAATCCGTGCTTAGTCCAGTGTACCAATATAATTCCTTCTGCTATGATCGCATCTGGTATGCCCATATGCCTTTGGCTCTCCTCCATCAGACCCTATATGACAGGTTAAGAAGACTATGAAAAAATATGAGAGATGGAGGCAAACAGATAACTATAAACCAATATTCATAATCATTCATGATGTAAATAAGATATACAAATCAATATGTTTAAAAACATAAAACATAAATTGTACCAACCTAAATCCTCATATTTATAAATGGTCATTTAGTCCTGGAGGGAATAGGGCGCCCAATGTAATGATCCAATGCTGTTCCTTATGAGTAAGTATTTTATGCCATCCCTGGGGATTACTACGGTCCCCCAGAATTCTATCTATAATTGTAAAAGAAAATTGTGCATCAGGATGTTTCAGATTGTGCCTATATAAGGCATTGGTTTCCTTCCTAGTTTTGACGTCTGATCTATGTTCGTTGATGTGTATTCTGAGTGGTCTAGAAGTTTGGCCTACATAAAAAGCTTCACACCGACAGGTTGCCAAACAGACCACCCAACTGCTGCTACATTTACCAAATATTCTGCATTGATGCACCTTACTGGTATTACGACTTGTAAATTCCTTACTTTTGTTGACTTGTTTACATGAACCACAATGGCCACAAGGGAATGTGCCCACTAATACATCCCCTGACATAGTCAATTGTTGGTGTATCGCTCCCCCACTTCCTATGTGTTTGAAATGTGAAAAAAGAGAGCCAAGAGTTCTGCCTCTCCTATATGAGAAATGGCACTGCTGATCCAATATTGATCTCAAATATTCATTGGCCATGAGAATATTCCAATGTCTCTTAATAATACCCTTGATAGCATTGGAATTTCTGCCAAAGGTAGTAACAAACTGGATGATATTCTTAGAACAATCCCTGGTTTGAGATTGATATTGTAACAAAGTTTTTCTCTCAATGTTATTAGTCCAATTCCAGGCATTAAGAATGTCTTGATGTCTGTAACCCCTATTGGCAAACCTATGATAAAGATCCAAGCCATCCCTATCAAAATCACCCTGTGTCGAGCTCAGGCGTTTGATACGCATAAATTGGGACTTAGGGATGTTGCGGATGGTGTGGCCTGGGTGCATGCTGGAAGCATGCAACAAAGTGTTGTATTGAGGGTATTTGCGATAAGATCTCGTATTCAACGTATGATCTGTATTTCTGGTAACGGTAACATCCAAAAAATTGATGCTTTGAAGATCGTATGTTACCGTAAACTCAATTACCCAAACATTTTGATTGAGGTATTCGATGAATTCCTGTAAATACCTGGCATCTGCCCACCACACCATCCAGCAATCATCCAGGTACCTGCGCCAAATGTCTATTTCCACCAGATAGATATTGTGTAGTGGATCATAGATCATGCATTCCTTAAAGAATGCCATGAACAAATTGGCATAAATGTCGGTGTCAAGCTTTTTATGTAGGCCAAACTTCTAGACCACTCAGAACACGCATCAACGAACATAGATCAGATGTCAAAACTAGGAAGGAAACCAATGCCTTATATAGGCACAATCTGAAACATCCTGATGCACAATTTTCTTTTACAATTATAGATAGAATTCTGGGGGACCGTAGTAATCCCCAGGGATAGCATAAAATACTTACTCATAAGGAGCAGCATTGGATCATTACATTGGGCGCCCTATTCCCTCCAGGACTAAATGACCATTTATAAATATGAGGATTTAGGTTGGTACAATTTATGTTTTATGTTTTTAAACATATTGATTTGTATATCTTATTTACATCATGAATGATTATGAATATTGGTTTATAGTTATCTGTTTGCCTCCATCTCTCATATTTTTTCATAGTCTTCTTAATGTGTCATATAGGGTCTGATGGAGGAGAGCCAAAGGCATATGGACATACCAGATGCGATCATAGCAGAAGGAATTATATTGGTACACTGGACTAAGCACGGATTTTCAAATTCGGCCACATCATCAATTGTTAACCACATGTTTTCTGTTGGAACATTCATTGCCTTTTTTTCATGCTTTGGATGTGATGTTCTTTATGGTTATGATAGCATGTATGATATTTGTTCTTACTATAACTACACCATAAGTGATATGCATTTACTTATCTGTTATTTAATTCAATGTGTTGGGGTCAGTTCATAACATATTTTTTATTTTTTATTTTACAATTTTCAATGTTCTACCTATTTTTATGTTACATTTGCTACATATTGTCAAGATATGGTTGCATTTACTATTATTTATAACTTTTGTTTATATTTTGGGTTCTTTCTCTTTAAATTTATACTGGTTGCATTGTCCATCAGTCTCACAGGTGGGGTGTGTCTATAAATTGTTGGGATTTTTGGAGAATTTTTCATACACTGAAGAAGGCATTGGTTGCCGAAACCAGTCTGTTTAATAAAGGGTTATTTTTTAGCCATTCATATGTATTTGACCTAATTATTTTCTACTTCTGGATCGCACATTGCTGGCCTTTTGTTGTTTATTTAGTGTAGGATTCAGCAGTTGAACTTTCAGCTCCCATTTACCATATCAAACCATTTCTTACCAACAACACAAGATCAGCCATTGCTCGCTCCCAACTTCTATCCACCCTACTCTATGCATCTCCCATTCTGACCAATCTCAACAAAACTGAACTAAGCAAAATGGAAGCCTGCTATAACAGAATTGCCCGCTTTGCTGCAAATTGCTCATATAGAACTCATCACTGTACTGCTTTGAGACAGCTCCACTGACTTGAACTGCCCCACCTCCAAACCTACAATCAGCTCTGCCTCTGTCATTCTATCTATTACCTCCTCAAGAAGTGTCCTGCCCTCAAAAACCTAGTACAACATCACTCAGCCAAAAGGCCTCTTAGATCATCAAGCAAACTACTACTAGAAGTCACCAACAGCTACAATAGCTCTGGAGATGCACTATATAGGAGTTCAGTGGCTAGAAAATGGAACAACTCTGTCCCTACAGGCATTCAAAGCCTCCTTTAAAGACCTCATCAGGCAACATCTCAAGGAAAGTTGGCAGTGCCATGATTGCTCCCCAGGCTAGTGAAAGTGGATAACACATACATACAAAATCTGGAGCACTTGATAATAGTTTTCAATCTTACTCACAAACACTGGCTAATCTACAATGCATGTACTGTACCTGTGTACTATGTATGTATTCTACCTATGTTCCAAATTTCAGCTGTACACCACAAATCTATTAATTACCTTTATTTTTAAAATTAATACTTTTTTGTTTGTTCTCGCCACTGTAACTGTTTATGTGCCGCATACCACTGTAAAACATGTCTCCTGTAATTTGTGTGTATACCGATCATGTCTAAGTAACTAAATGTTTCTGTAATTTTTCTTTGTGGAGCTTTTCTCCCCGGTCCTCTGCTGAAAAAGGGCCTTTTCGGCTCAGTCAGACACCCCTGGTTAACAAATGTAAAATAAATAAATAATTAATTAATTAACAAGGACATAGGTAATTTCCAAACTCTGTACCCAATCCAGTTCGGATTTGTTAAAGCTAGAGCATGCCTGTTAAACATGGTTAACTTCTTGAGAAAGTCACCAGGGCCCTGGACAAGGGAAAGACAGTGCATACCACCTATCCTGACCTAGTCAAGGTATTTAACACAATCTTCCATTCAGCTATTATAAAGAAACTCTCCCAATTGGGAATTAACCCCTACATTACCAGATGGGTAGCCAACTGGCTCAACGACAGGACACATACTGTCAAGTGGTTGACTTCACCTCTCACAAAATTTATTTCTCAGAATTCCAGGCAAACTGAGATGGCCTGTGGCTGACCAGGTTCACTGATGATTGCAAATTGAGAGCAATGACTGAGTCCCCCAACAATGTTAATGTTCTGCAGACAGGGTTAACGCAGACAAATGATTGGTGCCAAAGCCATGGATTAAAGCTAAATGCAAAAGAATGCATTATTATTCCTTTTAGAAAAGCTGACATCCCTGCTAATTTCATTGTAGATAGCACCCCCTAAGTGTAGACCCAGCGGTATGTGATATGGGCACTCAGGTTGATAGCAACCTAAACTTTGACCACCACATACCCACAGTAGTAAGGAAACCTTTCTGTGTGGCACATTTTATAAGTAAAGGCATCACATCTACATCTAAGGATGTTATAATTCCATTATCCAAAACCCTCATCAGATCAATAATTGAGTACAGTGCTCCTTTGACATGTACCTAACCAGACCTCTGCAACAATAATTGGACAGACCACAGAGGTTTCTCACTAAGAGATCACAGGGTACACAAACTAAGTCTTACGCAGAAAGACTGAAAGCCTTGTTACTGTATTGTGTCTCCTACAGGTTGCTAAGGGATGACCTGTGTCTGGCTTGTAGGACAGTCTCTGACTCAGCCCTGATGGAAATGCTACACATTCATAAATCAAACTGCATGAGGGTTACTTTCTCCAGGGATCTTAACCTAGCCTCTGACATGAAAAGGTCATGCTGGAGAGATAGATATATCTCTCAGAGACTGACACTTTTCTGGAACAAGCTTCTAATTCACATGAAACAGATCACCTCCCTGACCCTCTTCAAATGCAACCTAAATCAATGGATGGGTGACTGCAAATTCACTCCTGGGGTGCTACCCATGTCTCTCCTGGACAGAGGTATTAACTATTATAGACCCTTACCTCTGTGAATGAACCTATGTAGCACAGGGAATTGTTTGTTAAAAAACATTTTACTAGGTGTTCATGCAATATCACCTAATTATCAGACTGAAGTAATCTGGGCTACATTATTCACCATTTTGTATTAACAAACTGCTGGCAAAAAAGAAAGACTTTTATGACTGGGAAAGTGGATGGGTGGTCATTGTGAGTCCCTCCCCTTTTTCATTTCCCTATTCCTTTACTGGGCAAATTTAGGGTGCATAATACATCCGTGGGTTGTGTACGATGCTGCATGTGGTTTGCTGAGAGAGCGTAGTGAGTATGCCACTGGACCGGAAGAACAGGCACAGTCATTCAGGCTGTCTGTTATACCAGCTGACCGAAAGGGCCTGTGAAGAAATGAGCGATTGTGTTTTTCAGTGTTATGTGGTTACTGGCTCGATAAATTTTAATCTTATACAACATAAAGTATGATATTTTATCATGCAAGACAAGTTGTTGTAGTACATTAACAAAGGGTTGCTACACCATTGGTGAGTCCTGTGTATTTTGTGGGTAAAGCAGGGATAAGGATGATTGTAAGTATGCCCATCGATTCCTCAAAGCATTCTGTACCACTGCTCACTGATGTCCATCAAGACAACATTTGGCATTAACAAATACTTGTTACCACTCATTACTACATCCAGTATATCCTATCCAATACAGACAGACGCATGCACAGATGTAAGCATACACACACAATCACATACCCACAAAACACACACAGACACACACACACACACACACACACACACACACACACACACACACACACACACACACACACACACACACACTTTGTATAACACCTTGGGATAAAAACTGACATTTTCCATTCAGAATGTTGACAAGACATGCATTTGTAACTACAGTATGGTTCATAGCATTCCAATATACTGCTATTGCTTTAGATGGATGCTATAATTCAAAAACATTGCCTGTTTTTGAAGACATTGTCTTGACAAACAGCTATTAACCTGCATGCAAATTCATCAGAGCTTGCTGCATAGGACAGGGTGGGGCCAGGAGTCGTATATAATGAACTACTCTGCTTCATGTTCCTTTGATTATGGCTTCTTAAGCTTTGCACATTTCTGACGTTAAATGTCCTCGTAGACTTTGAAGAGTGACATTATGATTTCACTACCACAGAATATGACAAGTGATGATGACGTATTTTCTTTGCCTTTGCTTCCTTATGCTGAGACAGATTTCCCTGTTCATACAGGAATGTTGTCAGGGAAATTTTCATGGTCTTAGACAACTCAGAGAATGGGATAATGATGTAGCATTCATTATGAAGGCAGAGTATTCCATGATGGTTTTGTGAAAATTAATCAGGTTGCGTTTTCTCTATAGACAGGGACATTATGCCACATGATTTATAGCAATTTTTTCTGGTAAATCTGGTTATACTAGAAAACTAATAATTATGTTCACACACATTTGCCGAAAAGCTGGATTTAATAAGGTTTAGCTTTTCGCATCAATAATTATGTGAAATTTCCAAATATGTGGTTTTATATCAAGCACAATATCTTCATTCATGTCTGTTATGTCACTATTTAGTACAGTACTTGTCCTGGCTGCTACACTCCCTACTTGTCTCTCCCATGTTTTTGTACTTTTTAGCCTTGTGTAACTTTTCAGTTTTTACTTTATTCATTACTAGTCTTTCTTCATCCAGCATCATATTACAAGATTCCACTCTATGTCTTCCTGCCAGTATTTATTCCTTTATTTCCCTCATTCTCTCAGCCGAGTATTTCCTCCATTCCATGGATTTTTAATATTCAGAATTCTACATTCTCTCTATGGAGCATGTTGCTTTACTAGAGTCAGTTTCACTGAGTCTTAATCAGTGGAATACCACAACATTGGCATAGTGTTTCATTTTGATTCTTCTTAATTGCACTGTGGATTGACTATACTATTTTCTGCCAATGAAGTATAACCAATAGGGAGATAGGACACTTCTGTTGTGATTGTAGTATTTGTCCTTTCTTCACAGTTGTGTAATGAAGTAGTTAATATATTTAAGTAAACATTCACCTCCATTACAGGGTCAGTGCAGGACACTGCAAGAGGCTTTTTTTCAATTTCTTTATGATGTTTGATTTTTTTGTCTGAATACTTCGGTTGAGATTATCCTGTTTCATTGTAACATAACTTGATGATCCCATCTTTGTCCTGCCATCACCGATCTTTCCTCATCTTTTTAGGGTATGCCTCATCAGTAGTCATCAGGCATTAAGATAACACCTCAATGTATGGCTTCACTTTCTGTAGCGACAGCCTCAGATATAAGCTGAGACACTGTCTGTTCCACAACAACCTTTTTTCATTACTTTTTCACAGTACAGTAGAGTCAATGTGCCCTAATCATGGTACTTTGTTTTCCGTTTGTTTACTTTTAATTATCTGACCACTTTATTTTATTTCCAATGCTTGCAACACACCTTACCAATCTATTCTTTCCATCCCTTTGAGATAGATGCCAAGTGAGAAACCCTACTGCAGCATCACTTTCAGGAAAAGATAAATCTCAAAATTCACATGCGGAGCAGCATGCGGGGTTAAAAGGGACTATGTGTGCTTATGTTTCTTGTACACTTGTTCATGACCCTGAGAAAATCATTTAGTAAAATAAGAGGGCAGTGCACAACAGTGTGGCTCAGTGTAAAACCATGTCTGGGCACCATTAAATATTGCTACACACACTGCAATCTGTTGTCCTTACTGTGGACTCAGTGTGTCACAGCCCTTGAACAATTTTTCAAATCATAGTTAATGCAAAGCAGCAGTAAGAGGTTTGGTATATGACAACAGGAATATCAGTGGGCCTCATTTAGACAAGCAGCAGCAGGCAGAGATATAACTATGACACTCTTCAAATCCATCCAATCAGCCTTTTTTAAAAAAGTTAATTTTTTTCCGTGATGAGAGTTGAAACCCTTTTGGTTCTAGTTTAGAAGTGAGCAAAGTTAATTTCTACTATCATATTCTATTTCTTTCTGCACTGGTGTTATCATAGTTGACTATCATGTTAAAGTGGGTGCCTTTACTGCTAGCACATGCTAAATAGCTTATCAAATCCTTGCACACATAACTTATTCTTCATACATTTCAGCCCTTGTCTAATTAAGTGTATGTCATACTGTACCTCAATGTGACAATATGAGTATTTGCTATCAAGTATCTCTCTCTCTCTCTCTCTCCATATATATGATTCTGTTGTGATTGATCACAATATCACAGCAAATGCAAAACATCTAAAAAAATACAATGAAAAATCACAGTATCAAACACTCAAAACATCAAACATATTAAAGATTACAAAAAGAAAGCAATTTCGTTTGCAATCTTTACACTAAAACCCCTCTTTAACACTAGCCTCTAGTTTGTCTGGTTAGTGGTAGTGTTACAGAGAGGTTTTTTTAAGGTAAGGTGCATGTATTACTACCATACTGTAGGGGGTAGACCCTTATATAAAACTCACTTACCTGTCACAACAAAATAAGTGTTTGGTTAACTGAACATCCAAATAAATTACCTTGTAGTTCATTCTGTTACACAAATGAATATGCGACATATCGAATGGAACCCATACATGTGTCTATGTGTCTGCATCCACGTGTGTGTGTGTGTCTCTGCATGTCTGTGTGCGTGTTTCTGTGTGTGTATGTGTGTGTGTGTGTGTGTGTGTGTGTGTGTGTGTGTGTGTGTGTGTGTGTGTGTGTGTGCGCGTGCGTGTGTGTGTTTTCAGATATGAAGGACATGTGCCCTTTGTTGCTTTATACTAAAGTGCTCAAATATCAGCTTTCTTAAATGAGGCTCTGCATCATTGTGGCAGAAGATTAAACAAAATTGCACAATACCTGCTTTGTGCTGTATGTTTAAGCAGGAAAGGGATTCTCGATACCTGAAGGACTTGACTGATGCTGTACTGACATGAATCAGAAAATAATAAAACTTTTACAGTGAGGTTGAAACAGTTCAGGTGATATTAGGGATTATAATATTCTTTATGGTTCTGGGGATAGTGGAGAAGAAAATATAAGTAGCCCTTACCTTTACTATACCCATTTCCAGACATGTAGCTGTTTATTTCTTTTCATTATTTTGGGCTACTGAGATCTGAAGTAGCTTTATCAGGAATTGTCTTAAAATACTATATAAATTAACAGATAGATAAATTGGTCTGTGTGCAAGTGGAAGCAAATGTTATCAGGACTTGCATTACTAATTTCCTAAAGCAAGACCACGCCATGCATTGCTTTTTCCTTGCCATATGATACCCTTGAGTATGTGCAAAACATAATGCATAACTGAAGTCATATGTCTGATATCATGTTATCATTTATGCTTCATATTAAAAAAGGTTTAAATAAGGTTTTAAAGAGCACTGTCATTTTTTAATTTAAACTTGCTATGGCTATTAAACTCTCTGATGTCATTGCGCCTTTTGTATAAGTGAAGTTATACCCATATTTTCCCTTTGAATGTGGTAAATGATAGCTTATTTGCTATCATGGTTTAACTTCACTGCAAAAATATATATATTTAGACTGCATGTAAATGGCTACATCAAACCTTGACTGAGTTCTGAGGAAGCCTTAATCTGAATACTCAGTATTTTGCCCGTAAAGCAAATGTTGTTGTGTTATAGTACTCATAAACAAATAATCATAATTTGTTCGAAAATTAAAATTACTTATTCTTATTTTTGAAACTTACACTGAAAGCATGATGACCATTTGTTACTTCTTAGGGGTGATATTAAAATCTACAGTGTTTATCACTGTTGTTTCTGCTATTCAACACAATGTTGCTGCACATGCATAGTATGTAAATGGAGATATCAAAAAGGTCAATATTCAAATATGAATACTAAAAAGAAAACTCATTCTCCTGAGCACACACAGCCTTCAAAAATATCAGGTTTATATAGCAAGACAAATTAAAGCTACGGCTTTAGGGAGATATGCGGTTTAATGAGAAAGTTTATAAAAGAGCAGAGGGCTTGTCTTGGCAAAATACACACAAAAATGCCTTAAAGATGTAGATGTGTACTGATGGCAGCAGAAATGGACTGTGTTTTCCTAGCTGATTGCAGCATCATGACAAGGGTATTATTTTGGTATGTTTGAGTGTGTACCACAAGTTGTGATTAGCATGATATGAAAACTGAATATCCAAATGCATGTAGCTTTTATTTAAAAGAACATGAAGACTGGAAGAATCTAGTACAAGAATGTTTTAGCAGTCATGTTAGATGAGGGCTATGTGCAGAGAGGTGGTGGCGGAAGGGGGGTGCAGCATTTTTTTCTTCCTGACTGTTTCTATTACGAAGATTTATGGGATGCTTTTTATCTGCCAAGAGCAGCACAGCTCAGCCTGGAGATAAAGGAGACGGGGCTCCATCCATCAGAGGCCTGTCACTGGGGGCCCAGCTCTGCAGTCGAGCACTCTGCATTAGCAGGGTTAAGTAAATATACCTCATTCCCTCCTCCCTCCTCCAGTGATTCGAGAAGGAATGTGAATCTCTATCCATCACTGTGCCAACCTGGGGAGATTCATGCATCACATGCAAATAAAATAAAAATTAATTAAAAGCTAGCAAGTGACAGAGGTTAACTACATGGTACTCTTATAGAGCATTAGAGGAAGAGGATGGATGTAGAAGTACAAACAGATTTTAATATGATGTTGGCTTTTACCAAAGATATATTTCCATTGTGTTACAGCAAAAGAAAAGAAATGATTCGACAATATCTGAAGTTTTTTAAAGAGACAGTTTCCTTATTCTCTCTCTCTCTCTCTCTCTCTCTCTCTCTCTGTCTCTCTCGCCTTTTCTCCCACAAAAAGATAAGGCTAATAATGGCTTTAAATCCTTTGGAAAATGGTATTGAGTTAGAAACTGAAAAATGAAGTAAGCATTTTGATGTAGACTTTCATATGATATACAAAATTTTAATATTTGAAATTCAAAGTATTAAATGTGTATATGTGAATGAAAACAAGGTCATCTAAATTTGTACACATTAGTGAATATATTAATCCTTAACTACAAAATAGCTGCACAGAAGACAATACAAATAACTTATAAGTAGTGGAAACACAAATTACAAAAATACTGCCATATTGTTATATTCATTTGCTTTACTCTGATGACCAGGATACAATCCTTTTTCCGATAAGATATTATTCAGACACACCCTGGTCACAAGCCATAATTATTGAGGTATACTGTTCTAATTCATTAACTGTTTAGTTATAATAATACAAAGGGAAGTGTACAGTCACCTGTAAGGATCATAATAAAGTAATAGCTTACAGTACATTCACCATTAATGACCTTAAAGTGAAACTAATCTGTAGGCAGTAAAGAAGTACCATAAAAGTAAAGAAAAAATAATATAAATGAAGAACCAAGATGTACAACAGATTTAGTAGTATAGTTATGTGATGTACAGATTTCAAGGAGAATGCACTCACCATTTATAGGTAGATTTCTCAACAGGAAAAGATATACATCAGATGTAGTGCTTAAGGTCAATAGCCAAACAGGTTAAAAAGAGTGGGCTAACAGGAAAACAGCCGGAAGAGACTAAAACTACTATACTTTGTCACCTACTTTTAGCCTGCCTCTTTGATGTAGCAGTGAAGTATCCTCTTGTTGTGATAATCACAGGCTACAGTGCTGTTTCTAAGTATGACGTTTAATTAGTAGGTTTTAGCAGTGTCTCATGAAATAGGCTTTATATAATAAAGTAGAAAGAAGAAAAAAACTGAATAAGAGTCCACATTCTCTGTGTGACATGAGTGTAGTATTGTAAATAGGAGTTTGTGTAGCAGAATAGAAACGTGTGCCACATAAGTGTTAGTTGCTTGTTGATTTTTATCACTTGGTACCTCTGTGCAAGTCTTTTTGAAAGAGACATTAAGATTTAACTAGACCCCAAGGTATTCAGACACTTCCTTTCTTTCCAAACAGGACCACTTTTGTGATGTTGGATACTGTATGCAGGGGAACTTTGCATAGTCATTAAGCCAAGCCAAAGAACATTAACTTGATTTTCAGTGTGTTGATTTGCAGTTGCTGTCCTTCTATGAATATTTGTATTTTGTAGTTAAATATTTTTTTATGAATATTTTTTATATGTTGTATGAGTAACTTATGAGATCCTGTTGTAGATCTTGTGTGATGCTATCCGGATATTCAGACACAACCAGCCAGCAAAACAGATCTTCAATATACAGCACAGCAAGAAGGTCTTGTTTAGTAGAGATGAGAGGACTGATAAACATTATGAACTGGAAGGGGCATTAATTCTAAGATTCTGAGATTCAAAGATGATGCTATTAAACTTTAATCTGATATGGCTGCTAAAGTAGTCATTCATGAGCTACCAGTAGTTTGCATCATCATTAAAACCTGTGACGGACACATTTAACCCTATCAAAGGCTTTGGTTAGATCACAAAGATAACACCAATGAATAAACCTTAGTTTCTTTGTGATTATTTCATCTGTTCAGTTCTAGGGAGCACTACTGGTGCATTTACCCTTTCTGAATGTATCTTGCCTTTCAGAAGTATCTACCACTACCATGAACCAGCAACCTAACCCTTCAGCTTTTCAAGTGAAGCAAAAAAAAAAAAAAATATTACAGTTTGATCGTTGCCCCCCCCAGCTGTTCCACTGAAGATCAAAAAAAAAAAAACACTTTACTGTAATAAGCCAATTGCTACATTGTAGTAACTGGCTTATTACAGTTAGATCCACTCCTTATTACAGTTTACTCCACCCCACAGCTTTTCCATAAAAGCCATTCCCTCTACTAGCACACCAACAGGGTATTCAGATACATGACACATCCTGCTCCCTCCTGCCCCAGTAATTCAGGAACCATTTCTGAGCCCTGTCTCCACCCCTTCTTCCACACATTTTATTAAAAAAAAAAAATGTAGCAATCAGTTGCTACAGTTTATACACCACCTATTGGTCTACATACTCAGGTTTCAGTTAAAAAAACAAGATTTTATTTATTGTTTTATTTTTAAACCATAGCAAACTGCTTGCTATAGTTTAGATCACACACAGTATGCTAAAGTGCTCAGGAGTGCACACAAATGCATTAAAGAGAGATCCGGATTGGCTGATTACACCCCCCTAATACTCTCGTCCCTCACTAGCTACACTATTGCTAACTGTTGATGAGTTCATAAACTACTGAAGTCAATCTCCCTGATCCCTGATTACAATATATAATGTACTGAAGCAGAATATGAATAAACTGACTGCAGTGGAACTAATGCAGTCACACAGAAGGTGGCGGTATAAGAGGGAAGTATGTTTTGCTATAAAATACCTGTAGGTAGTTAGAAAGTTTTAGATTTATCAGTCAGACTACGAGTATATTTTAACAATGTTGAACGAGTGAAAACATATTATTAGCTTACCTTATTAAGGAAAATGTAGAATAATAAGACTGTTTGTATTGTTTATTTTCAGATGCAGATGAGTTTGGCAAAGCCTGTAAATTATTAAATTAGAGCAGATCTGAGATGACAAAATGTGATTATGGATTTACAGAAGAGGCCAATGCATTCCAAACTGCTGTTTGAGTTTCATAAGGAGAGTTCAGATATGTCATGGATAAAGTTTTGTTTGTACTCTCTTTGAGCATCACTGTTTTAAAACCTAAGTGCTGCAGTACGAGAGATAAAGTAGGATATGTGTTATCAAAGAAAAGTTTGCAGCTTGAATTGCGTTGAAGGAAGGAAGAAAGCTCTTTCAGTAATGGGAGTGGTGCTTGCAGAGTACACAAGTTTACAGTTGTGATGTAAAGGTTATCTACTGTAATAAAATGGTAAATGTTTAGGAGAATTTTCTTTAAAGTCACAGTGTTCTGTGAATTATGAAGGGCTACCAAGGGAAGAGAGAGCATACGCCAACTTGGAAATGAGAATCTTCTTTCCTGTGGAAGGATGTGCTGCTTCTACAAAAAGTTTCAAAATTTTATTTTATTTTATTTTATATGCCTAATTGTAAGATTAGTGGAAGATGAGGAAACCGATCTTGTCATGCTGTCGGGGCTTGCGTGCATTTATGAAGTTAGATACTATGCCGTCAGTAGTTTGACTACCAGAAGGGTCTTCCAAGGCAGACAGGTTTCAGTGGAGGTGCCAGACTAAGAAGTTTCCACCTGTCTGGTCAGCAGCGGACTGGCAGTGTTGGAGGCAAATGATCACTCTTGATGGCAGTAGCATTGAATCTACACTGCGCAGAAGAAAGGCCCAGCAATCTACTTCTGTATTTTGACAAGAAAACATGATGGACAGTGAGTAAAAAGAAATTCTATACATTCTATATAGTGCTGGAAGATGGTCTCCTAGGTTGGAAGGTACGCACCATGTTACTAGGGAAGAGCTACTGGTCGATTCAAGTACATCTGGTGTTTGTGATGCTGCTGGATCAAAACTGCAAGGTCATCCTGATGGCCATAAAACACAGAGAAAGAATGGAGTTTCAATCATCGTGAATAAGAGACTCTCAAAGACAGTGGTGAAATATAATGCCGTCACCGACAGACTAATCTCGATTCACTTTCAAAGAGCCCAGATTAATATAACTATCATGCGGTCCTACCCTCGACAAGTGATGCCAAAGACAATGAAACTGAAGCCATCTACAATCAGCTGCAACACAAGATAGAAATAAAAATGATTTATTAATAATCATGCTAGACCTGACTGCAAAAGTAGGAAAAGGAAATGAAAGTTCAGTGGTTGGAAAGTACGGTCTTGGAGACAGAAACAAGGCAGGTAATAGACTCATCAAATTCTGCCCAGTCAACACTCTGGCAATCATGAGTACATTCTTCCAACATCATAAGCAATGACTTCACACATGGACATCACTAAATGGTTTTACCAAAATCAGATTATATATATGTCAGCCAAAGATAAAAGTCAGCAGTCATGACAACTAGAACAAGATCAGGATCAGACTGCAGCACCAATCATGAACTTCTGGTTTGTAAAATCAAAGTCAAGTTATGAAAGAAAAGAGTTAATCAGACAGCCATGGCAGATTATGATTTAGATAGTATACCTGAAGAATACTGGAGAAGACTTAACTTATTTGAAGTACTAATCACGGAAGATAAAGTCCCCAGAGAGATTTGTTTTGACATAAAGACAACAATAACAGAGGAAGCCAAGAGAATACTTTTAAACTGAGTCAAAAAGAAGAAGAAGAAGCAACCCTGGATATCTGAATAATCTAAAAAGATGGCAGAAAAAAGAAGAAAATCCAAAATATTCTGCTATAGAAAAAAAGACGATTTGATTGAATCAGTTATTTCAAAAAGAAATCAGAAGCAGCAAAGAACAATATTTCAGCACAATCGGCCAGCAGATTGAGTCTGAACAAATACATGTGAAAGCCAGACTACCTTTCCAGTGCATCAAAAGGATAAGGCAGAAATTTCAACCAAGAAAGGGAATGCTAAAAGATGCTGATGGAAAGATACTGAATGAGGCTGAGAGAATTAAAAAACAATGGAGGAGTTATACTGAGAATCTCTATTCAGATGAAGTAGTTAAGGAGTATAAAGATGAAGACCTAAAGGAAGAAAAGCCAGAGATTTTGAAAGAAGAGGTTATTGTAGTAATTGATCCCCTGTCAAACAACAAAGCTCCTGGAGTAGATGAAATACCAATAGAACTCATTAATGGATCTGATGGAGTCATTTCTGTGTTGACCAGATTGTGTCAACGAGCTTGGAAAGAAAAAAGTGACCAACAGACTAGAAAAGATCTATTTTTTGTACTGATTTATAAGAAGGGAGATGCCAAGGAATGTGGCTACTACAGGAGAATCGCTCTCTTTTTTCATGCAAGCAAAATCTTGCTAAAGATAATTCAGTGGAGCTTGCAGTCATATGTAGATAGAGAACTGCCAGAATCTCAAGAAGGATTCAGGAAAGGAAGAGGGACAAGAGATATCATTGCCAATGCTCGATGGATAATAGAAAAAACTAAGGAATATCAGAAACATCTTTATTTTTGCTTTATTGACCAAACCTCAACTGTGTCAGTCATGAAAAACTATGGACAACCTAATTGCAAATGGGAATACCAAAACACATTGTACAGTTAATAAAACTCTTTATGACAGCCAAGAAGCTATGGTTCAAACAGAATACAGAAACAGAAGTTGTTTTTTGGTTCAAAAAAGTATATGACAGGGCTGCATCTTATCAGCATATTTGTTCAATCTGTATGCTGAAGCCATATTCCGAAATGCTATTCTAGAGGAGGATAACATTGGAGTACATGGAGGTGGAAGACTGATAAACAATCTGAGGTATGCTGATGACAAACACTGCTAACTGAAACAAAGGAAGATATGAAACATCTGCTGAGAAAAGTCAGAGAAGAAAATTAAAGGATGGAGCTAGAACTGAGCATGAAGAAGACCAAGATTATGTCAACTGATAACATTGATAAATTCCAGCTTGAAGGATAAGAAATTGAGATGATTTCAAGTGTGAACCTTTTGGCTGCCCTTGCAACCACTGATTGAACTAGCACTCAAGAAATATTACATCATCTGGCACTGGCAAGATGACTATGAAGTCTCTAGATTAAATATTCAAAAGTAAGGACATCAGACTGCAGCGAAGATAAGACTAGTTCAGATGCTCATATTGACTCTTTGAAATGTGGTGCTGCAGAAGAATCCCATGTGTGGCATGGATGGCAAGATGGACCAATAAGTCAATCATAGAGGAAATTAAACCAGAAATGTCACTCGAAACACAAATGATGAAACTGCATTTCTTGTACTTTGGTCACAAAGTTTGAAGGGAAAGATCACTGGAAAAGGACATTATGATTGCAGAGACTGAGGGAACAAGGTGTAGGGGAAGACTTCCAATGAGATGGATCGATACAATCACAACAACAACAGGTCAGACATTGGACGATCTTATCAGACTAGCACAAAACTGTATCATTTTTAATTCTTTAGTCTATCAAATCACCACAAAGACTCAAACTCTAGTTGATGGGACATAACATAAGACTAGAGTAGTGCTAACTGTGAAATGGTGGTTGAAGTTAATGGAAGTGTCAAGGTTCTGTCTAAGGCATTTATAGGATTTCATTTTAGTGACAGGATTTTCCTCAAAGGATCAATGAAGGGTCGCAATAGTGCAGTCAAAGTCTTCTGGGTGTTGCAGGGAGCAATACCACAAACTGCAACATGGAAGACCATTCCTGAAAGTATGTATCAATTGTGGATCTATTTTTTCCACTCCACAGGATGAGGATGGGATGTCATCTACATACAATGTTAGATTTCAATGTATTGGCCTTGGACCTCAACAGAGATCATTTTAGATTTTTCTCCACCTGGACAAGGACCATTATACCTTTTTCTCCACATCATGAGTCAGTTTTGTTTTTTTATCACCTTAATACACCTTTTCAATTTCCACAAACAAATAATTCCATTTTCTTCCAGCTCTGTATTGATATTTATTTTTTTTATTTTACATTTGTTGGCCGGGAAAATCCGACTGGACAGAGGTCCATTTTCAGCTGAGGCCTGGGGAGAAAAGCTCCATACATTCCAGGCAAGGATTTATACTAACTGGTTATAATCATACCATACCATACCATACCATACCATGAATCATACCATAAACTTACAGAAAGGTCAAAAGACCAACATTGTACATTCAAGACATATTCAGTATCTAAAAGTAACACCTATAGATATTTATTACATTTTAATTTTGTTTGTATCACCATAATGTATACAAGGAGATTATTATTTCCAGTACTTTTATAATAAAACAAAGAATTAATTCTCATTAAACAACCTATATGTCGAATTTTAGGCATCTATGAATCAAAATGATATCTCCCCTTAAATGTCTATAATAAA
This sequence comes from Protopterus annectens, assembly GCF_019279795.1. Taxonomy (NCBI): domain Eukaryota; kingdom Metazoa; phylum Chordata; order Ceratodontiformes; family Protopteridae; genus Protopterus; species Protopterus annectens. The sequence continues at coordinate 56,378,130 of NC_056725.1, forward strand.
CAGAACATTGCTAAAATATTTTTAATCTAATTTTATATGGAAGATTTGCTAGAACCCTTATTTTTCTTGTAAAGAACCTCTTTACCTTTTCCAACCTACTAATAGAAGTTCTAGAACACCTTAAAGGAACATAGCTGATAAAAATGTGACTACAGTAATGGAATAAGTGTGGTACATTGGGGAGAATCTGATGCTGGGGATCGGTGAATGAAACTCTCATTGTCAAATAGAATCTGTCTTAAAGAATTTGTGATGTAATCAAACACACTTATAATGGATTTATCTGAGAAGGATAACTCATGGACCTTTTCAAGAAGTAGAAGGAGGCTGATCTGACTGAATGCACTTTTACCTCTATGAACTGTGTACCTTTTCCAGACCACTATCCATGTTAGGGCAAATTAAACTGTTGACTTAATATAATGCAGTGGAGGTATTAAATACAGATCTGAACTCATGATGGGAGTCGATCTGAATGTGGCAGTCAGTCAGTAGTATATGAGAGAATTTGTATATAAGTTACTTTTTTCAATTATTTTAATGAGGTCTGGGGTGGGTCTGGTATGGGCCAAAATATCCTTGTAAAGTAGATGAATAGAGATAACAATATTATTTCTGTGCAGGGGAAGGAACAGTTGGACACACTGCTTAAGTTTTATAATAGTTTGCAAATACCAGATGCATTTTAGGAATTCTGGTTGAAAGCCAAAGTTGTTTTGAGTTATAAAACTTTTAACTTTAAAAAGGGATTAACAGTCCTTTCAGGAATAGCTTTGAAGTACAAAGTATGGATAGCTTTTAGTGGGGTAGCCAATAGTTCTAAAATGTGAGTTGTAAGGAAGTAAAAGAGACCTGAGTAACTTACATTGAAATTATCTGGGACTAATGAGAAAATGGAGATAAAGTAAGCTTAAAGGGTCTTAAATATTGAGGCATTATTTCACAAGTTTTTATTTCAGTTTAGCATGCCATAGAGATGAATGGAGATGCATTTGCCTGAATATATGTCAATCTGACTTAGCTTCTTTTATAGTAATTCTAAAAGTTCTTGTGAAATCACTATTATTTAAATATGTTTTTCTCTGTATGGGTATATTAGATTTTTTCCATACTTTCCATGGCAAGTCACTTTAAGTAGCTATTTCAGATTATTTGAGAGACAGGCATATTTATTTCCATGAACTCTGCTTAACAGGATATGTATTATTCTGGATAGGAATCTGTACAGATCTGAAGTATTGTAGGGCAGTAGCAGTGTCATCTATTGGATATAGCTGAAACCAGCCAATGGTGATTTACCTAACATTAATTTCTACCTGGAATGGTTTTATACACTTGAAAGAGGAGCGTATTAAATAGAGCAGTTATCGCTAAGTACATTTCGTATCATGCTGAGTATTTTGCATGTATATTTGTCAAATGATGCCAAGAAATGAGTCAGGTAAATATATGTGTTAAGAGACTGCAATTTCTGAGCAAAGTCAGCTATGAATGCTGAATGAATACTCTTAGGCTGTATAATACCAAATGAAATCTCTACCTGCTCATCAAGCAATTAAATGATATTCAGACATAGTCAATATTAATCAAGTCAGCTATATGTGAACCTTCACCTTGTGTAGATATCAAATTCAAATCATTTCTCTGGGTTCAGTAACAATTTCTGGAGTTTCCACCTAACTTCTATGATATATATGAAATTTCTCCCATCCATACAATACTGATTTCAGTTATTTCTCTGTGTTTTGCATCTTTAAATACAGGCAACTGGCTTATTAGCTCCTGTTCTATTCTCTTTGGCATTAGTTTGCAATAAACTATCTTGCTCATGTCATAGCACTTCAATGTGTGAGAATTTGTCACTACTCTCCTCAGCATATTTAGCTCTGATCTATCTGCAATCCTGGGGGATGGATCAGCTGAATATAACAGCAACACATCCTTTTTAACTGTGCAAGAGTTTGCAACACAACGACTTCTTCCCTGCTGCTATTTCCTCATTATGCAAGGGCGGAGTTTATATAGTATCTCCTCATTATGCAAGGGCGGAGTTTATATAGTACATGGATATGTGATCTGTGTATATGTTTGTAAACAACAGCATACAGCTAAATAAATTATGTGATAACAAGCAGTTACTAATTTATATTCATGACCATGTGTTTTACTTGAATACCAAATGTAAATCCTTTGCATGTTTAAATAAAATACAGTTTTTATTTATTTATTCCATTTGTTAACCGGGAATGTCCACTGGGCCTGGAAAGAGCTCATTTTCAATGGAGGCCCGGGGATAAAAATATCATTACATATAAGAAAAAATTGTGAGCAGTACTATTACATTGAAAGAAAATATTAAAACAATAGTGAAAATAATTACAGTCATGGAAAAATATAAGTAATAAATGGCATATATTCAAATTACACATGAATGTAATATTCAGTGAGGATGTTAAGTACAGTTTAAGAATAGGAGGAGACAGAAGGGCTAAGGAGGGAAAAGTCAGGCTACAGTGGCAGGGAAGGCAGTAAGTAGGCAGAGTGAAGGGAAGGAAATGAAAGTGATAGTAGAGTTGTAACACTGGGGAGAGAGGTCAGGATTTGGGGTTGTGTGTTGGGGTAGAAGAGCATAACCAATGAGAGGAGAGATGTAGTTAGGGATTTTTTTAAAGGAGCCAGGATTGCTGATAGTTCTGAGTGATGGGGGGAGGTTATTCCATGCCTTAGAGACAGTATAGGAATACAACATTTGACCGGCTGAGAGCTTAGGTTTCTCTATGGATAGTAACATTTTGTTTATGGACCTGAGGTGTTGGTTAGGATGGTACATAGTCAGTATGGAGGAGAGGGAAAGGCAATCTTCTTGGTGGTAGATGAGCTTGTAGGCTGTAGTTAATTGTAGAAAAGTGAGATAGTAAGGGGATTCTAGCCAATTTAGTTGATGCAGTGAGAAACAGTGATGGGCAGAAAATTTTGCATTTGTAGCAAATTTAGCGACTTTGTTGTAACAAGAGTCTAGCTTGGTTCTCAAGGAGGACTGTAGACTGGTGAGGATGGGACTGCCATGTAGAAGTTTGGAAGCAGGAGGAGGCAAGAGCCTTTTTTGCAGAGAGGCTAAGAAAATAGCTGTGCCTATACAGGGCACCTAGTTTTTGATGTTTTTATTTTATTTTATTTTTTTGCTGTTGCAGGTCATACAACAAGCAGTATTATGGAAAGACAATCTATCCCCCCTACTACAAATCACCCTTGGTGTCCCCCAAGGGTCCATATTAGACCCTCTCCTTTTCTCAATATTCATTAATGAACTACCCAAAGTCATCCCTGAAGCAACCTGTATTCAGTATGCAGATGACTCTACCCTAATCTGTTCTGCCACCACCCCCTCAGACCTACAATCCCTATCCCAGAGCACATTCAACAAAGTAGAGATCTGGTTCAGTAATTACCGTCTCCTATTGAATCCCAACAAAACCAAACTACTACTTCTCTCCCCTACCCAAAAACCTCATCACCGAATATTACAATCTCATCCAATAATGGCACCATAATCTCTCCAGATCCATTTACAGAACTTCTTGGTGTAATAATAGATAATAACCTTACATTTGAGACTCATATCAACAAAACCATCAAAACAGTTAACAAAAAACTAGGCTCCCTATATAGGATTAAACAATTTGTAACACCACCAGCCAGAACAGCCATAGCTAGAACACACCTTCTCTCAACCCTTCTCTATGCCTCTCCCATTTTCCTAAATCTATGGAAAGCTAACCTAAACAAATTAGATAGCTGTTACAACAATATAGCTAGATTCACCACAGCCACAGCATACAGAATGTATCACTGTCAAAATCTTCAAACATTGGACTGGCTAGAGCTACCCAATCAACTCCAGTACAACCAACTCACAGTTATTCATAAAATCCTCTACCAACCTGACAGTACACCCATTCTGGCAAATATTATCACCCCCTACTGCAACCTACCATCTCTCTGCTCATCTAACAAGATGCAAGTTCAATCTGCCAAAGCCAACAACTCATCTGGAGAATCACTTCTCTCCAACTCAGCTGGTAAGAAATGAAACGCACTCCCCCCAGATCTTACCACTATAGCCTCCTTACCCCAATTCAAAACATCCCTAAAGAGGCACCTAAACAAGCATTGGCTATGTCCATGTCTAGACCCAGGCTAACTCGACTTACATGCAATACCTGAAGGCAAATGATGCAATTTGGAATAAACCTTCTACCTAAACCCACCCTAATTATAACTACTTCTCTATAACCTTCAGATCAACAGACACTAATTTCTACCTAACTTCCTATACACAACTTTTAGAATGCTCTGTTTCTAACTCCCTAAACTAACTTTTAAATCCCTCATCTGTACCTCCACTTGTGTATCCTATCATCCTAGCTTTTATACAAACATGTATTCAACCCTTCTACATCCAGTTTCCAGGGACTATCTTCTTAACTAAGCACCTTTTTTTCACTAACTACCTTGCTTTCTCCGGGTAGTCACTCATGTCATCTATCATTGTATCATGCCATTCTATACACTCAAATGCTTTACTGTTATTGCTGTAAATATGTAATACTACTATTGCTGTACATATGTAATACTATAAACCTACAATGATCTTAGACCTCAATGTAACGATGTATATATATATATATATATATATATATATATATATATATATATATATATATATATATAACTCCTATTGCAACTTTAAGAAGTTACATATTTTAATGTAACCATGAATATTGACCGTCATCTTTTAGTACATGTGAAGCTTTTCTCCCTGGGCCTTCACTGAAAATGGACATGTTTCCAGTCGGACTTTGCCGGTTAACAAATGTAAAATAAATAAAATAAAAAAATAAATAAATAAATAAATAAATGTTGCTGTCGATGTGAAGGTTAAAAGTTAATTTGTCATCAATGATGACACCTAGTAATTTGGTACTAGGGATGAATTCAATGATGGTGTTGATTTTGGGAGCAAACTGAGAATAGTGACTTATCAATAGGGCTAGATTTTGTGGGGGTAAATATTAAAATTTTTGTTTTATTGGGGTTGAGGGTGAGATGGTTCTGGGACATCCAGGTTTCAGTGGAAGTAAATGCTTCTTGGGTGAGATGCTATAGTGCAGTGGCAGATTTAGAAGAGCAGATGATAGTTGAGTCATCTGCATATTGGATAACAGTACAGTCGGTGAGAGAGGAATGGAAGTTGTTGCCAAATATGCTGAATAAGAGGCGTCCCAGTATTGATCCGTGGGGGAAACCTGTATTTGTAGGTATAAAAGGGGAGGAATAGTTTTTCCATTTAGTAGATTGCTGCCTGTTACTGAGATATATATATATATATATATATATATATATATATATATATATATATATATATATATACTAAAAGGGCTGTTTTAAACCACATGTACACATACTGATGGTCTCCAAACACTTTGTTTAGCTCATTAAGTTGATTCTTGATAAAAAAAAATTATAATAATAAGCACAATTTTATATTTAAAATGTATTTTGGTCCAAACACATTAAGGACTTACATAAGAGTGGAAGTCTGAGTTATTGTGAAAGACTAAGAGCACTTGGTTTTGTGCAGAACCCTTTGCAGTGGTCTGGGAGGTGAGCTTGCTCAGAAGTGTTGGGCATATGGAGATAGCTGATTGGCATTTATATCACATTATCGAAAGATGAAAATAGCGAATGCTATTTCATCGGCCCCAAAACATCTAAACATGAAAATGTCAAACATTCAGAACAGCAATTTTTTTCCCATGGAAAAATATTTGCTGCTCCGAAACACATACACACAACACAAGCACATCAAACAAACAGCAACCACACACATACACTTAAATTCCTACATCTAACACTACACTAAGCTAAACATACACTACTATCTACCCACTTACCTTAACCCAAACCCTAACCCTAAGATCCGTCACTATCGCACACTCACCTAACCCGCACCCTAACCCTAACTCACTTAAACCACCCCTAACCCTAAAGTCTGTCACTATTGCACACACGCCTAACCCGCGCCCTAACTCACTTAACCCGCCCCTAATCATAATGTACAAACAATCGCACACTTACCTGAACCCAACCCGTAACTTTCCACCACAGTACTAAGAATAGCGAAGCCACAGAAACGGCCAACCAAATTCTTTCCCAAGGAAAGAATTCTCTGTTCTGCAGCTTCGCTATTCTTAGCATTTGCTGAATAGTGTTCGATATCAGAACATTCTAAGTTTTAATACTTCGATGTTCTGATATAGACCCAGCTGATTGTATGGGGTGTTTGGGTTTGCTGGGAAGTGCTAGAGAGTCATCAGATTTCCTTTGTGGAAATATCTGTGGGAATGAAAGGTGTGTTGAGTGGTTCACTTGCAGAGTGGACACTGCTTGCAACAGGCTGGTATAATGGAACAGGACAAATATTGGTTTGGATATTTTGCCTGAAAACACACCACATGAAATAGTGAATGGTATTCTGGCAAAACTGGATGGGTATTGTTGCCTGTGCTTGAAGTACTGATATGAGTGCGTGTAAGGATGGAAATATACTTATAACAAATAAGAAACTAGAAGGGTCTCATAATTTAAAGACTATAGACTGTATAAACATGCCTGGAAGGAGCTAATAATAAGAATAAGCATTACAGCTTGTGGCCTCTCAAATAACTAAGCAACAGGCAAAAAAAACATACAATAGTTATGTAATGTATGATTTTAGTAAATCTACACATAAAATATATAATCATCATACAAGATGAAGCAGTCTGCTGAATTTAGATATTAAAGACAGGATTTAATAACATTGGCTTGTGTATAATGACATTACTGTTTTAACTTGTCATAAATGACAAACACTACATTGAACATCAAGGGGAAGCATGATGGTTTTCTTATATAAGTAAATATGCATAACAAGTCATGTAATTCCTTTAACTTGAACTGTAGTTTTTGTAACCTAATTTGACCATATATAATACTAAAGTGATTACCAAGGTAACTAATGTTTATACATGACATCAAACTGACAAAGTTGTTCAAGAGAAACAATAGAAGCCTGAACTTGAAATGTCACAGAATGTAGCAATCATATTCTGAACAAATAGTATTAAATTGACAATAGACACTCAGTTTAATGACATGGGATTGTGTATAATAATACTACTGTTTTAACTTGTCATAAATGACATACACTATATTGAACATCGAAGGGAAGCAGGATGATTTTCTCATATAAGTATATGTGCACAACAAGTCATATAATTGCTTTAACTTGAATTGTGGTTTTGTAACCCATCTTGACCATACATAATACTTAAGCTGTTACCAAAGTAACTAGTGTTTTATACATGACATCAAACTGACAAAGTTGTTCAAGGGAAAGAATAGAAGTCTGAACTAGGAATGTCACAGAATGTAACAATCACATTCTGAACAAATAGTATTAAATTGACAATAATCACTCAGTTTAACCTTTGCTGATTATACAAAATAGAATGTTGCCATTTAAATCTAAAAACTTTTGGTATATGCCATAAAATGGCAGTTTATCACTATGGAAAGGGAATTTGTAATCATTAATCACAATAAATGAATTTGTTGTTTTTAACCTATAATTTCATCAATAAGAAATGACAGATATGAAAATCCTTATGTGTAGGAAATGGGGGAAAAGGGATGCACTGATAATTAAAATGCACTAACTTTCATCAATGTTCACATAACACAAATGATGCTTTAAGTAAGTTAGCAACAAACAAAGTGATTACTTAAATGCTGGCAAACAATGAAATATAACTTCTGATATATCCAGTAAAATACATTGTATTATAAACATTAGGTATAAATATTATTACCATCTATTTATATTATGTAATAAGTTTTGAAATACTTCATCAATAAGTGTGAATATGTTAAATAACTGTGTGCTATAATCTTTTACTGAGGTTTTATATATGATACATCCTACTTTACTATGATTGAATTGCTTGTCATCTATCTTTCATGTAAATATTAATTGCTTATACAACAAGTAGACATTTATATTGTATTCAAATTCTGTCTAATCTACAATAGTACTATATCTGTTCAAAATAATATAAATATTGTTTATTCCTATTACAAATATTCCCCATATGATAATTCAATTTATGAAGCTCAGATGTTCTGGATTGTCAAGGTATGAGTGATAATCGGATAGACTTAGGTTTATTCATCAGATTAGGAATGATTTTCATTCCATGGCTAGTGCGGATTTTAGTTTTGTTAACATTTATTAATTTAAATTTGTTATTTCACAAAAAAAATTAATATGCCTGACCAAAACATTACTTTATTGGTAAACACTCAAAGTATAAAACTGATAATTTCCTTTAAAAGCTCAAACATATACTTTATAATTACCAAAGGAAAATGTTTAATAGTCATAATAAAACAAAAACACATAGTCTAAATAACCTAAGATGGATTTAACTTTATTATCTTTAAATACCAATGACTTAAACTATCCTAGCAAGAGATCAAATCTGCTGAAATATTTAAAACTGAACAAAGCACAAATTGTCTTCCTTCAAGAAACTCATTTCAAAACAAATGACCATTACAAGTGGAATCCTAAGGAATATATGATATTGGAGCAATCCACTTATAAAACAAAGACAAAAGGGGTAACAATTTTATGGAAAACAAATGTGATTAACCCAGAAATCATTTATAAGTATGAAGATATAGAAGGCCTTATGGCATTAATAATAGTTAAACATAATAACAGAATATGGACCCTAGCCAATCTATGCTGGTTCCCAGGCATTGGAACAAGAACTGTTAAAAAACACTTTGATTTCATTTCCAATAATTATAAAGGCAACTTAATATTAGAAGAAAATATTAACTGTAGATTTGATATTTCTGAAACTACAAATAAAAGACTGCTGCATACATCTGCTGTATCAAAAGCTTTAAACAAGTGGGTAGAATCATTTCATCTTGTAGATACTTTCAAATTTAAAGAAGATAAATCTTTGTTTTCATATCAAGATCACAGATTTGGTACCCAAACTAGAACAGATAAAATATTTGCTGACCATGACTTACACTCTAAAATCATTAATTTCTCAATCACTCCCTGCCCCTTTTCAGACCACAATTCATTGATACTAAAGCTTCAAAATGGGTACAAACCATTAATCTTTAACTCCAGAATTCCAGCATATATAACTAAAAATAAAGAGTTCAAACCCTGGTTATTATCTGAATTAGAGTTCTTCTTAGATATTATTTACACCACAGAGATAAATAAAATAATGATATGGGACTCATTAAACGTTTACGTATATGGTAAAATCCTAACTTGGTATAAAAACAAATCAGAGAATGGGATTCTGAATTATTGAATCTACAATCCAAACATTTGTCAGTAAAAGCTGAAAAAAAATTAAATTAATTTGGAGATGAAAAAGAAAGTAGAAGTATTAAACAATAAAACTAGTTTAGCTTTAGAAAAACTACAAATTAATTCCTTGGTCACTTCTCCCAAATATCTACATAATTTATCCACAAGAATCAAAATACAATCAAAAGCTAATAGCATTAAAAATATCTTCCATGAAAGAAAGGGAAAAATGTCTTGGATATAGGTGTCATGCTTGATGCCTATAGAAATCACTATATAGAACATTTACAAAAGAAAATATATAAATTGCTCAATTAAATCTAGATGAAGAATGTTGTAATATAAAAAAATACCAGAAAAATTAAATCTAGATCAGTAACAAAGAAACCTACAAAGAAATTACAGATAAAATAAAAGAGGGTAAAAATAATAAAGCTCCAGGAATAGATGGCATAATTATGGAACTATATAAACTTTTTCCTTCAAATATACTATCCCTCTTCCATAAAACTCTATTAGATATGTAGTCACAAGCTTAAATACCACCCTCTTGGAGTTATTCCTTCATCACACCAATCCTAAAGGAAAACAAATCCCCAAACCTCTGTACCTCATATAGACCTATATCATTATTAAATAATGACTATAAGTTATTTATGACAATATTAACTAACAGAATGAAAATACCACTATCCAAAACAATAAATAATGATCAAAGTAGATTTATATATCATAGACACACACATGACAATATTAAAAGGATAATTTCTCTTATAGAGTATGTTAATAAAGAAAATAAAGAAACACAAATAATTAGATTAGATATAGAGAAAGTCTTTGATTCTCTAAATTGGGACTATTTATTCAAAATCCTAATGCTATTTGAATTTCCTGCATCCTTTGTTCATCTCCTAAAGAATATATATATATATATATATATATATATATATATATATATATATATATATATACACACACACACACACACACACACACACACACACACACACACTCACACACACATAATTTACCGCATGTTAAGCTAAGTCCTTTCACCTCTGAATATATACATATAACACAGGGTACTAAACAAGGATGTCCCATGTCACCAATTCTATTTGCTTTGGCTATTGAAATATTGGCAGATTCAATATGTAACAATACAAAAATCAAAGGAGTAGATGTTTATGAACAATACAATTCTAATGTAATGTTCTTTGGTGATGACATATTATTAACATTATCCAATACAAAAGAGACATTAAAAGAATTAGATATTTTAATTGACATATTTTACAGGACTTCAGGACTCCATTTCAGTAAATCAAAATCAAAATTTCTATTTTTAAATTAAAAAAAAGAATTGCAGACGGAGGGGATTCACGTTATAGGGAAACAAGAATCTACCTTAAAATATCTAGGAATTAAGTTATGCACGGATAATAATGAATTAGTCTAAAAAACTACAATAATATCATCAATGCAATTAAAATCTCTGTGGAAAAGTGGAACAAAATAATATTAACATTTGAAGATATACTACAGTTAATAAAAATGGTTTTACTACGCAAGATTCTATATATAGCTTTGGCAATACAACTGTTACCAGAAATGAATACACTCAGAGAAATAAACTCATACCTAATAAATTTTTTATGGTTTCCTAAAAGAAACAGAATAGCTTTAATACATCATATCAGACCATGGAAACAAGGAGGATTAAACTTTCCTGATGTAGAAACATATATAAAAGCATTGATATCTAAAACAATCTCAGATTAGATAAGTCCAAATTATTCTGCAAATTGGAAAGAATTACTAACTGTAATATCAATAAATGAATTTGATTTACAAAAAAAATTCAAATAACAGATAAAAATAATTTGCCATGACATATATTATGTATTAGTATGCAATATAACATAACTAAGCCCACTAAAGCTCATATGATTAATTATTACATTAACCCATTTAGGAAAATTACTAAAGTAAATATAGATTTAAAAATCTGGTTTGATCTTTTAACACCATTCATAGTTACAAAGAGCTAACCACATACATATACAGAGAAATGATTAATTATTGGGAACAGAAAGGATTTGATTGTTGGTTTCAATGTATCAAAGAACTAAAAGTTCTGGATATGCAAAGAATAGAAACAACATACAAAATTCCACAACAAGATTGACTAACTATTGAAAGCATTCTGACGTATTTGCAAGATTTATGCAGAATAATTAGTAATTCTTCATTTAAAGAAATATCTAAACTTACGAAATACCTATATGAAATCATATATAATGATTATGACATGGGAAATAGTATTTCAAAATTTTACAAGATACTGATAAATTATAAAACAACACCCAAATCCTCATATTGGAATTATATAACAAAAGAACACTCATTACAGCTAAATGAAGAAATTAAATCAAATATTTTATTATCAATAAAACATGCATCCTTTACACAATACTGGAAAGTTTTTAATTGGAAATGCTTGCATAGAGCATTCTTAACTCCAGATAGAATTACTTAAATTAATTCTTCCACAAAGGGAATATGTTGGAGCAAATATACAGTGCAGATTGGAATCACATTTTTTTTCGATTCTGTTAAAATTAAGCCATTTTGCAATGGTATTTAAAACTTTTTACAAGCTTTATTTAATGAATTGTTTAACTTATCTAAAGATCTAGTATTATTAAATGTGTATGAAGGTCCTCGTTTGAATGAGTCAAATATGTATCAAGTTTGGAAATACTTGTAATCTCAAAGTAGTGCATAACAAGAAGATGGAACACAAACACAATATCAACTTTGGAAGACTTCTGCAGCCTACTGAAGGCCAGGCCACAGCATTGTTGGAAATTAAAGAATTAAGGATTCATCCTAAGCCATTTATTAACAATCCATGGAAAAAATCTTATGATTAATTGACACTTTACAATAACTGAACAGATACACTCTGATAACTGGATTGTTATACCTATAAAGTAATTGTATATATTGAGCTCTGTTATAGTATCAGGCAGATGTAAATAGTGTACATAGTTATTTAAGATGTTATATACAAATACTATGGAATTTATTCAACTGTATTTGAAAAATAAAAAATTTTGAGGAAAAAAAACAGCTGTTAGAATCAGGTGAGTAGATCAGTTGGCCATATTAGTTAATCATAGCCCATATTTTTTTCTAGATAGAAAACAGGGATAGGACTGCCCTTGGAAAAGGAAAGGGGGGTGTTTGAAAGATACTCCCAATAATTCAGAAAGAACACTAGCACTTGTAGAAAATGTTGCAGTAATAAGGGACTTTTTCCATAGTGTGGAAAATGTTAATTCATTAGGAAAAACCTTGTTATTAGCTAATTTGCATGTCTCTGAATTGCTGCTAACTCCTGATGCTGCAAATCAGCACTTTCCTTTGGTAGTTAACACAGGTGGCCCATGCATCACGTTGGCAAAGGCATCCCCCTACCCCCATACCTCTTACCTATCCCTGCATTATTAGAACATCCACAATGTCTGTTCTTAATTATTTGACCTGCCTTCATAAATTACAGATCCTTACACTTAGTAAACAATTGCAAACAGAGTTTCATTCTTGCTAGTGTGTGTAGACTGCATATTGATGCTAGAAATCTTGACCTATTCACTTTTTAAATGAGTCTGTTAGAGTTTAAGAAAATGTTCCTGGTGACACCTTCTGTTCCTCCTAGCTTTGCAGTAAAGGATCCCCTTTTTTTCTCTCATGACATTTATAACTGTACGCAATGGATCGTGCTAGACATTTGACTTTCACTATTCTTATCATATAAAGAAGCAAACCAAAACAAAAACTATACTAGTGGATTAACTAACATAGTTGCACCTTCTTTCTGTCTAATGGTTGCAAGGTTCAAAATCCCCCCCCTTTCACGTTACATATTTGTTAAAGCACTTAAGTCATATTTGCAAGTATGCCTAGTGGTTCAGATGATATATATTCTCTGTCTGAGATGAGTGGGTGCAGAGTATGAATCTTTTATTGCCTTTGCAGAACACTCTTAAGATTAAGCCCTGTTGTCTACTGTTTCCTCTGACCTTAACAGACATTAAGGCAAGATAGTAAAGAGTTCCACCAGTGTCTAGTGTCTCACTATCCCATGTCTTGTTTAAGTCTCATTAAGGCAACATATTAAATAGTTTGTCCTATTGTCTAGTGTACACTTGACCCTAAGTGCCATTAAGGTGCAATACTAAAGATTTAGCCCTGGTGTCTAGTGCCCCCCCCCCGGACCTATGTCTTGTTTAAGTGCCATTGAGGTATGATATTAAAGAGTTATGTCTGATGGCTACTGCCCCCCTTCCAATTTTACAGGATTTGCTTGTTAGTCTATGAGCAACGTGCAGGCATGACAGCCCCAAACTCCCCCCCACAAAAAAATTCACACACACACACACACACACACACACACACACACACACACACACACACACACACACACACACACTCACACACTCACACAAACACAAACACATACAAACGTACGCTCTCTCTTACTTAACCTATCCACCTCACTAACCCTCTCTTCTGTGACCTGTCAGACAAAAAAACATACACACACACACACACACACACACACACACACACACACACACACACACACACACACACTCACTCACACATACAGTTACACATGTGGCCACAAATGAACACAAAGACACACACCTACACACAAATCAAAACTACCTTTTCACTAAACTCCCCAGGACGTACCTCTATTACAATGAGTATGAGTTTTCGGCTATGTTCATTAGCAAAAGTGGCCAGGAGTGGTCATATTACTATACACAGCTGAGAGAATCTCTCTGACATTTCTGAGGGAGAGTTCATGGCTAATTAGCATATATCCCTCCCCTGGAATATCCCATTAGCATTTACGTGGCCATGGAAACAGCCCACTGCTGTGCTATACATTTTCATGCTAAAACACAGTGGTAGGGCTGTCTCTGAATCTGCAATGGTTACTGCAAGGTGTTCACTTCATGGTAGCACTTCTGAATCTGCACTGTAGTGTTAGTCATATATTGAATGCCTATCTGGATGGAATCCAGCAGTTCAATATTTCAAATGAGATTAGTTAGAACAATGGTATGGGTCACAACAGACAGGTGGAGTATGTTAGTTATAGTTCATACTTTTCGCAGACAGCTGGCACAGAGGGGTAGGGATATCCCTAGAGGAGGAAAGTGAGGAAGATGTGTATGAATTAACACACTGAACTATATGTCTTGTATATATTCAACACAAGAGTTGACAAAGGTTTCCCAGAACGAGAAAAGAGGAGGAAAAGCAACAAATGTCATTTAAGTTTATTAATAACTGTCAAACTGGGTACTGAAAGTTTTCACTACTGAAGTGATTGAGAGAGTCTCTGTCTCTGTCTTTTGGAGACTATCAAGGTTTTATGAAGAATGTGAGGCAAAAATAGGAAGACAATATTCAAGTTAAGGCAACGCGATATTTATTGCAACAGCTAGTCTTGCTTCATTTGTCATAAGCTGGGATATTCTGTTGTCTACCTTGAGATGATCTTGCACTTTTTGAGCCTGTTATTCTTTTTGGAGTGGGAATGATAGTGTTTGGTCCAGTGTGAGTTCAAGGTATTTTTGTCGTGTTACTACTGGCAGTGAAAATTGTTCAAGTTCAAATATATTGAACTCCTGCTAAGTGAAAGGTTTTTACTAGAACCATATAATATTGCTGTACATTTATTTATATTTAGTCTTAGTTTACTATTATACAACAGATTCTGCAGGTGCATAAAATCAACTTGAAAGGAGGAATTCATTTCTGTGTGTGTTAGTGTTGCCCTGGTAATTAGTGTGTCATTGACATAAATGAAACAGGTAAGGTTAGGCAGTTTTAATGGAAGACTATTGATGAGCAATGAAGGATATAAGAACAGGGGCTTGGGGAACCCCCACATTAGTGACTGTGTGGTGTGAGTGTGATTCATTGGTTGATATTGTTAATATTCTATTAAGAAAGCAGTTTCTGAACTGCGTACATACCTCATTTGAGAATATGTATATTTTGAACTATAATAATAATAATAATAAGATATTGTGTTCTGCACCCCCAAATGCTCTTTTTACATTTGTAGATTATTCACTGGTTAGCTTATCTTTCTCTACATGTGTGCAAACCTCATTTGTTATTATCAATATGAATAAAAAAAAAAATGTCACAACCAAATCCAACAACGAAAACCACGACTCGGCCAATAAGTGTACAACTCCACTTAAACTCTTTAAAAACAGAACGTATTTATTGCGATGAATAAAACAAAATGTGAATGTAATATACAACTGGATGTTAAGCGCTTTAACTCATTACATAGAGCTTCTTTAGAACATCCTTTCACTAACAGTTCCGTTTTTAAAGAGTTTAAGTGGAGTTGTACACTTATTGGCCGAGTCGTGGTTTTCGTTGTTGGATTATTATCAATATGACTGTACTAATGTTGTATTTGGGTCTGAAACCATGTTGTTGTTTTTTTCAGACAAGTTGTCATGTTGTGTAAGGAACTGTAGCATCTGCTACGTTATCAGTTTCTATGAGATCCTGGATAGTTTTGGTGTGTGCTAGCTATTGGTTGATAGTCAGCAGATGAACTAAGGGAATGACATTTTTGGAAAGGGGATAGTGATGGTATAGTTACATACTGGTGGGATGGATGTAGTTGTCAGGAATAAGTTGGAAATATGGCATAATAGATTGGCTAGGTAGTGGCAGCCTAATTTAAGTAACAGAATTAAGTTGTTATAACTGTTATACTGGTCAGATTTTCTGATGGTCCATGAACTGTTTCTTAGTTAAGGTCTTAAAGGAAAACAAAGTATAATTTAGATGAGTATGTAATTAACTCCATTGTTGAAGGTGGAGAAATGTTTGAGTATATGAGGTTTTGGATGGTTACTTATGCCATGTACTATGTCTAGAGTTAAAGTCTTTGTATTCTTAGTGGTATTTAATATTTTGCCATTGACAGGAATATTCACATTATTCCATTTTTCCTGGCTAAACTCAGCTACTTAAATGTTTCCACAGTAATGTCTTCAACCATGTTTAAGAATATTTAGGTTATTTTCCCTAACATTTCTTTAAATGGCAATGTTTATCTGATTACTAATGTCTTTCTTTCATTCTTGCCAGGCCATATCCCTGTTTTTTTTGTGGGTCATTTGTGGTCTTAACCATAGTACCTGGAGGCTTTTTATGTCTTGATTTATTCATGATGTTAACCATGGTACCCTGAATGCTTTCTGTCACAAGTTTTTAGGGGATACATTCCGTTTTGGATAAGGTTTAAGACATTAATGAAAACTTTAAGGGCTACTTCGTGGCATATTACCACATATAATAGTGTCCAATCTGTTGATTCAAGTTCTGATGTAAGGGTATCTTTGGAGTTTTTTTGTATGATTCTAGTGCTTAAGTAGCTGGAAGAAGGCTTAGGAGTAAATGCTTCCAAACTAGATAACTATAGTTCTGAAAAACTGTGGGATTACTTCTGTGATTAAGATCACAGTGAATGCCAACATACAGAAAGTGGATTTAAAACATGCTAAAAGCTATTCCCCAGTGAGAACTATGCAATATGTTATATACAGTTAGTGTTGTTCTATTACAAGTAATGGTGAGAGACTCCTCCATGGCTATGCTACTTTCCAAAAAGTGGCAAGTATTTTATACTCACTGCAAATTATTTTCCTCAGATGAAAATATTTGGTATTTAGTTTATATGGTTAAGGTTATGAGCTATCAATGAGCTACTTCCTTTGGTGCACGGTTTGATTGCCTCAGCCTTCATTTGCCACCAGTGAGTGCTTTGGGGCAATGGTGAATTTGAGCTAGGGATCTTAATGGACCTTTGGATTGTGTAGCTAATAACTACCTGTGAACTAGACTTTCACATTTGAAAAAAAAAAAACAAATGTCACAGCCAGTCACTTAACCAGACAGTGTATTAGGAGCACTTGGGAATCAAGCTAGGCTCTTCATAGGGCTCCTGGACTGAGTGCCTACTAACTGCCTATGAACACATGTGCATTTATTATCAAATAGATGTTTAGAATGGCATCATACCAGAAGAGACATGTACTATTTGAAAACAGCTCAGTACATGCAGTCATTCTTTAAAAAGGTATTCATCCAAAATTACCAGTGTGGTGTAGAGATGAATGTCTCATTATGTTTTTTTTTTATTTCTTCAAATCTTTAAATGTCTCATTAATCAGCTTGAGTGAAAAATACTGACATAAAATCTGCAGAGAATTTTAAGTGTAATCAAGGTTCTATCCTCAGGGAGCCTTACATTCAGTTGAAATTATGAAATAATTTAGTCACTGCACAATGGAAATCACCTGGATCCACGGAACTCTTGTGCAGCAGTATATGCCACGTTGCTTCTTCATGTATTCAGCTACATGGGAAGAAGAAAAGGGGACACATTTCATACTTACCATCAACTATATGTAATTAATTTATTCAATAAATCTGTCAGTATGTACTTCATCAGATTGTGAAAGAGGACACATTTTATAGTTAACATCAACTACATGTAATTAATTTGTACATCTGTCAGTACGGGTTCCGGACGTTTGCTCGAATGAGCAAATGACCGAAACCCAAATGGCTGGGCGTACTTACGCGAAAGTGCTTTTCACCGAAGAAGCACTTCCGCATAAGTATGCCTGTTGCCTAGGCTGTATTATGGTGCGGGTAAGGGAAATTTCCCTTTTCCCCACTGTAGTGTGGTCTCCGAGGGAGAATATTAAAGTAGGGGGTGTGTGGTGGGCACAGCTCCCCCCCACATGGGGGTGCAGGGGAGCGAAGCCCCCCTGCTAAAATGTTAATGTAATGTTTTTTTTTTTTAACACACTTTAACGAAAGCACTTTTTTGATAAAAGTGCTTTTGTTAAAGTGTGTTCAGTTATTATGGATTTGGACGTTTGCTCATTCGAGCAAATGTCCTAGATCCATCAGTACACACCAGCAGATTGTCATGAAGACAAAAAATGCTAAATGCTATTCTGTTTGTGTTGGTCTGCTACTGATATTTCACGCCATGATCTGTTAAGCTGCCATGTCCTTCCAAGTGGTACTGTTGCACAATCTAGAAAATGTATTCCTGTATATGGTCATCCAGGAGATAGCTTAACAAACATTTTAGTTAAAGTTTATTTAAGAACATGGCAGTTACACTAAAGATTGTCAGGGACAATCATATGTCAATGTATCAGATACGAGTGGGAAGTGCAGTGCCAGCAGCCATTAACTGATAAAAAAATAACTACATTTGTTCCATGTTGTAAATACTTGTTTATTCTTGTTGGACAAAGTGCAGTTATCTAGTAATTGTACATGTTATGAATGCCAACACTGAAAACACTTTCTGATATCTATTGTTCAGCATAACATCCGACACAGAAAAAAAATATCAGATAATCAAACATCTGCGTGGCAGTTTATTAGTGTGAATTATCTCTCAACTGTCCAGTTTTTTCCACATATTTTTGGTCTGTTTCTTATAAATTTGTGGTTTTATGGCAAATTACTGAGGACTGAAGTCACTAAATAATGATATATATTAAAATTTCAGACTTCACACCCTTCAGAGAATGCATGCTAACACGTCTTATTTTAGTAACTTTCTAAGTTTAAAAGAGCAATATTTCAAATCTGTCCCTATTTTGGAGCATTTGTCCCCCATTATTTCAGGCTTTGCCCAGATTTCTTAAGCTAAGAAGTTGAGAGGCATGGAGTATGAGTATAAAAAAGTACATTTTGAAGCAAGATGACTTCTGGGCTAAATGGATCCATCCATACATATCTAAGGTGGGGTAAAGGGGGCAGCAGTCCTGGGAGCAAGCTGTTAAGGAGTGCAGCTAGCAGTTGCTGATTCATTTAAGAAGCTGGGGCTGGTATCAGTGCTCCTTTAATGAATGTATTTAACAACTTTGCATGTTAATAACTGTAGCAAGAAGATCACATAATCTTTTTGTTACAGTCCATTTTTTTATCTTCAACTTTGGAAAACCATTGTTGGTTCTCACCTTGAGCCTGGGGAATGCCCAGGCAGGCAGCAATGTACCTAAAGTGCTGATGGATCAGTTAGACACTGAAATAATTATGCAGTTTTGGCCAGTAGGATTTTTTGTACTTTTAACAAGACAAGTGAGCGTTAAAAACTTTAAATGGGATTTGAGCACCTGCAGTTAGTGCATATGATTGAGGCTATGAACTGTTAACAATCTACTTCCTGTAGTCCAGGTTTAATTCCATTAGTCTCTACTTGCTTTTTGATGTGTGGCTGAGCAAGTCACTTAACCAGAAAATGCTCCAGGACTACCGAGAAACTGGGTTGGCTTGCTAGTGGTCTCCAAGACCACATGTCTGGTAACTACGCATGAACCTAAGAACTGCCACAGATATTGTTTAGTTACTGTAGCGCTATGTATAGAAACTTCATTCTCGATTTGAAGAGTCTGAGAAACAAAGTAAAATTTCTTAAGAATGTAAAGAGCACAGATTACAAAGCAGAAGAACAATTAAATAAAAACAAACCTGGCACTATAGTGATGCTGAAGAGGTGCATTATCACCATCGGACAACTTCAAGGTAATCATTTTTCTGCCAGTTACTGATCAGATATCTGATTCATTAACAGAGAGACAAGCAGCATACATGATCATTTAATACGCATTTAACTTTTTGTTACAACTACCTAAACAAACACCAAATGAGCTTCATGCAAACGCCAGTTAGTTTCTGGGAATATACCAGGAGCCATACAGTTTGCTTTGTTAATATATATTTTCCTGTGTTGCCTGCAAAAACACAAATGAGAGCTTAGAACTTCAAATGTATAAAGTTATACTTTTACACAAGTTACCATTTCCATTTCCAAACATGTCAATAACAATTAAGATCAGAAATAGTACAAGAGAGGCATGAAGCATAAAAAAATTTAATTAAAAGCCTCATTGGGACAAGACCATTTAAATGTGTCATCTCTCTTGTTTGTATTGTTTATGTTGAATAAAAATAAATCACTATAGGTCATTAGCATGGAATCTACAGTTTGAAAACTAAAGCAAAGGAAAACTAACCAACACCAAAATCCAGGCAAAAGCGAAATATAACTCCATTTATTGAATACAATAAAATTCCAACTTGGAAGACAGAAAATGTTAAAATCGAAGTTAAGTGCTTTCAACTCTGAGTTAATAAAGAAAATAAGACTTCATCAGATAAAACCATTAGGTCATATACCCATTTTAAACTCTAAATTGTCACATGATGAATTTCAAATGTGTAGCCTAAAAAACTTAAAGAAACAACATTGTATCTATTAAGAGTCAAACAGATACATTGTGTCAAAGCAAACTGCGACCCATAAGTGCATTCCAGTGCATAGATATAGGAATACATGTAAGAAAAAACACATATTGAAATAGTTACTGGTCAAAATAGTAAATAATGAAGAATTGATCTTAAGACAGCATATCAGCTAACCAGAATATTATATAATTAATCTAGTATGTGCCAGCATAAGAAATTAAAATTGTAAGACAATATGAAAATTAAAAAAAATAATCTTTGTGGTATCCCCGAAGTCTCAAAACAACCCACTAAACAAGTGTAGTGGGCCCAAAAACAAAACAGTATAAGAAACTTCTCAGTGTGGAAGATTTTCAGTCCGTATATCTCTAGTTAATCACGGTATATTAATCAGATCAGACAAAAGTAGTAGAAGTAGCGAACTTAAACTCATCTTAAGTAAAAAAAATTAATAAAAAAATATATAATTGTACAAAATTACTAAGTATTCGAAAGTAATCCAAGCAAGGCATGCAGTCTGTTTCCAGGTGAAAATTTTTTACAAGCGATCCAAGTAAAACAAAACTAGAGTAATAGTTTAAATATATATATATATATATATCTATCTATATATATATATATATATATATATATATACTTTTTATCAGGCAAGGGAGTGGTTTATTGTGCTATAAAACAAAGTGTTATTGGTACACATGTTAAATTCTAAATTCACATCCCTTCCCCCATCAGTGTGACATTCAAGCTGGTCCTGCCCTACTTAGTAGCTGTCATAATAATATAACCCTTATGTACTTTAAATAAAATTTATAATGATGTGGTACCTCTTATTTAACCAGATTATTAAGTAGATTATTAAGTCTGTGATTTTATCCAAGACAGTATACTACATGGCTGGAAATATATCAACTTTAGTCCATTTGGCAATCATAAAATATATATAAATATATACATATACACTTTGCATGTAAAAAATCAATTGTAAAAATCATATTTTATTTAATTTAAACTTATTTTATTTTATTTTACCAGTTGGTTTTAAATACCATTTTAAATCAGTTGTAATTTAAGTGTATATTTTGTTTCCATCATCATACATTTTTTCTTATTATTTTTTTATTTTTCTGGTTCTCTTTTTTCCACTTTATTCAAAATTATGTGTAATAACAATACTAACTAATTATACAATTATATATTTTTATAGATAGTTTTTGGGGTTCTTGTACACAGACCTGAAGAAGTCTAGAAGAACAAAATAGATCTTTGTTAACAATAGGTTATGGAAATAGAATATGATCTTTACAATTTATTTTTTTACATGCAAAGTGTATATGTATATATTTATATATATTTTTTGATTGCCAAATGGACTAAGGTTGATATATTTCCAGTCATGTAGTATATTGTCTTGGATAAAATCACAGACTTAATAATCTGGTTAAATAAGAGGTACAACATCATTATAAATTTTATTTAAAGTACATAAGGGTTATATTATTATGACAGCTACTAAGTAGGGCAGGACCAGCCTGAATGTCACACTGATGGGGGAAGGGATATGAATTTAACATGTGTGCCAATAACACTTTGCTTTACAGCACAACAAACTACTCCCTTGCTTGATAAAAAGTATATATGTATATATATATATATATATATATATATATATATATATATATATATATATATATATATATATATATATATATATATATATATATATATATCTATAGATAGATAGATATAGATAGATATATATTTAGAAAGCTTGTGAGAAAACTATTACTCTATTTTTGTTTTACTTGGATCACTTGTCTGTGTACTTAATAAAGGATTTTCGACTGGAAACAGACTGCCTGCCTTGCTTGGATTACTTTCAAATACTTAGTAATTTTGTACAATTATATATTTTTTATTATTTTTTTTTTTTACTTAAGATGAGTTTAAGTTCGCTACTTCTACTACTTTTGTCTGATCTGATTAATATACAGTGATTAACTAGAGATATATGGACTGAAAATCTTCCACACTGAGAAGTTTCTTACACAATATGAAAATAACAAACAATTGGAAATATGGAACTTGAATGATTATTCCTGATATATGTTCATTTTAAGTAGGCTCAGTATGGTGACAATATCATTAAGGCCGGATGGCACAGTATGATTTAATAAGATTTGCCACCATAATTCTTGTTTCAATATAATTGCTTAAGCGCCTCCCCTTGGGTTAAATTGTACTTTTCTAAAATGGCAAATTTAAATTTGTGTTCAGAGATATTGGAAATGTGTTTATATAGGGTGTTAGTTGCTTAGCTTTTTTTGATGTCATATAGGTGTTTGTATATTGTATGAGCTTACTCTCCATATTTCTGACATAAAATGCTAGGCATTGGATACATAAAGCAACATATACAACTTCGTAAGAATGGCAATTAAAATGCCCTAAAAAATGTATTTTTCTGTTACCTATAGACAATCATCACTACAGTATATATGTTCACACTGTACAGGTTCTACACTTTGACATTCTACCAGTTATAGTCTTAGAAGAATTTGATATATTATCAACCATATTCTTGAAACTTTAGAACCAAGAGCAGTACTCAAAAACACATTCAAATTAATAAAAATTAAAACTGGAACAGAGCAACCAAAATTGTAAGTGCTTTTGTCCCATTTAATACAGCACTTCATCAGAAACTTGAAACTTGTACCCAATTTATACATAATGTTAGGTCTTGCTCCCAGCTGTTCATAAATATCCTTATCACTGAAAATGAATTTCCAATTTTTGATTATGACGTCAGAAATACTTTTGCTATCAGTACTATAACTGGGGATAAAAGAGTGCCCAATATTGGAGCTACTATACCCATCAGTATTCTGAAGGTCTATGTAGCATTGTCAATACTATTTTATTGTTCTAAAGGCACATGTGACTGAGCAGATATTGGTACAACCGCTGAATTTTCTTGTCCTGGAGTTAATAAAGGAAAATAAACTCCAGACTGTCTCTTCTTCAGCAACTTCTTTCTTAATGTAATTGATCGATTGGGCTAGGTAACCTTTGTTCAAAAACATATGGCTGAGAGGGTTGCATTCATCGATGAACTCATCAAAAACTGTAACCATCCTGGCTGCTCTTAGCATCTGTCCTTTTATGACAGCCTGTTTCTTATGACGGTACATACTAGATTAATTATATAATTTTTTGGCCAATTGGTATGCTGTATTAGCATCAATTCTTTATTATTAACTATTTTCACCGGTAATTATTTAATATGTGTTTTTTCTTACATGTATTATATGCTCAACATAGCATTGGAATGCACTTATGGGTAGTGGTTTGCGTTGACACAATGTATCCGTTTAATTCTTAATAGATACAATGTTTCTTTAAGTTTTTTAAGCTCCACATTTGAAAATCATTATGTGACAATTTAGAGTTTAAAATGGGTCATATAACCTAGTGATTTTATCTGATGAAGTCTCATTTTAATCATTAATTCAGAGACGGAAGCGCTTATCTTTGATTTTAACATTTTTTGTGTTCCAAGTTGGAATTTTATCATGTTCTCAATAAATTGGGTTATATTTTCACTTGTGCCTGGATGTTCGTGATGGAATCTACAATACAAGAGAGTTCAGCTAGATAAGCAAGAAAATTAACTGTCTACATATCTTCGGGCTTCTTCTTTATGTGAGCCTGTAAATAGTTATGTTAGTGAAATCCTTTGTTAGGAAAGTACCATGTGTAGTAATAGTACGTAACATCTCCCTCTTATAAATGCAAGAGTGAAGTACTTTCTAGTTAAACATCTCTTATTGTGAACTTTTTGTGTATAATAACAGCACAGGATGACTCCCTCTAAGTTACAGTTCATAGGTTAGTACTAGGTTAGTTGCCCTAATGGGTCATTTTAAGCCTAGCTAATTTCCCTTTGAAAGGTGTGATTCAGCCCTAAACCTTATGACCATGAGGTGCACACCTTACCCATTTTACCAACCCCCAACCAGAAGTTAATACAAATTAAAGTATCTAGGTAAAATATGTTCACTCTTTGATACTATATAAATATGGTACTTACTGGCAACTACTTTTGAGACTTCTCATTTACATAGTAAAATGCCAAAATATTAAATACAATATAGGAAACAAATTAAAAAACAGTAAAAGTCTTTCTTTGGAAGTATAGTGACAGTTTTTTTATCTTTTTCATTAAAAAATAATGTTATTAGTAAATGTTTTAGTGTTGCAGTTTTGCAAATAGAACCTCATCATACCAAAGACAGAAATTGCTTTTTATAAGTTCTACTGACATCATCAACTGAAACTAAAAAGCAGGAGCCATTTGAATGTGTTTTAAATGTATAATGAAAAAATGCAATACAAATAGAATACATGAACCCTTTACCATGTAAAACATTAGCTAAATGCAGTAACTTATGGCCCCAGACAGAGACTTTAGTGTAGGCCTGATACTGACTTCTAGGTTTGAGCAATTTAGCCAAAGAAGACAATCTTTATTTTAAGTTTTTGCCCATTAAGAGCTGTACAGGTAGGCGACTGAATATCTTCAGTGGAATATTCCCATGTTCCAAAACTGCAAGTTGAGAATTTTCTTAGCTTTTATCAGAGTTTCTTCTTATTAGATTTTTTTTCCTTTTTGATAGCATTATCTGCATTTTGTATTCACAGCCACAATGATATAGAATTTAAAGGGCGACTAAAGCAAAATATCAAGATTTTTTTCATTAAAAAAGTACATGTTCTTCCCTTTAATTCACCTCCAAGAGTACCCCCATACAGAGTAATACATTTCTGTTTGCCTTTTTGTAAAATTTTACATTTTCTTTCTGTATTTGTCACATCATACATCATATGCAGCTTTGAGGCAATAGATACATCCAAAACATGTATTGCCTTGCTAAAATAGAGTAATTATGGTAGGTCACCAGGTCTAAATATGGAACAAATAGCAAAGCTTAAGCCTAGGAACTAAAAATGTCAAAGAAACCTGAAACATAAATATTAAATATTGCGGGTTGGAACTACAATTCATAGCCTGAACAAAATCAAATATTTCAATCTTAGTTTTCAAATATACAACCAAAAACTCAACCCATAGTTATATAATTTTGTTCTCCTCACAAATTACCTATCTTTCCCTTTAATTGAACATCAAGTCTGCCACACAGAATGAAAATCCTATTTATATTAATCCCTATCTTCTGTCAGCATTTGATTTTGCAATCTTTCTATACAACATTTTCTGGCACAATGCATGTTATTTTCTTGTGGCATTTGTCAGTATGTGTTTTTCTGAGGCAAATCAATAATCATGAGGTGGGATGGTTACATCATCGAAAATACTAATTCTAATTACAGCATCAACAAAAATCTGTTAGCATGCAGCACAAGTTTACTCATCCTGTTAGTAATAGCTGACGAATTTATCCATTAACAAGATGGTAGAAGATTGAACTCTGGGCTTCTGACCACTTGCTACCTAGCTGTTTCCTGTGCTAAGGGTATAATGCTTGAATCTTTCCACTTTCATTCACCTGCTGTGTGATCTTCAGCAAATCATTTAACCAGATAATGCATTGGGGCAACAGGGAATTTGGGCTAGGCTTCTTAAAGTTCTCCTAGCCTGCATACTAGTAACTACCTATGAAATGGAGCATTATGTTTGAAAATGCAAGCATTTCAGCAGATCTTTAAAATGTAACATTTAGGCATTCCATAAAGTGTGTCCAAAATTAGTGCATGACTGATGGGCAAAATTACTTTGTAATAGCTTACTGTACAGTAGCTGTAACTCCTCATAGAGTGATTGTATTTGTAATAGCCCTCAATACCTGCATGAATTTGATGTGACTGTACTACATTCTATCCTTCCCTCTCTCCCATTTCTTCTTGGCGTGCTCACCTTTCCCTTCCTGTTTTACACTAACCATACGGACACCTTAAATAGATTGATCTCCTATCACGCTTACCTGTTCTGCTCCTTTTGTTATCCATAACTTTCATTTACCTTTTTTTTCTCTCTTTTTTGGCTCACTCGGGGTGCAGTCTTAATTTTGGGCCTCCCCCCATCCTGCATCAAGGTGACCAGGCTAACGGAGCCCCAAAGGAAGAAAGTTAGGGACTCTCTAACAGAGTCTGCTCCACCTGCATGTATGTGACTGGGTTTTATATGCATGAGCATCAATCAAATAATCAGATATTTCAATGTTAGTTTTCAACTACCTTACCAAACTCTTTGAGTGACCATCTTCCTACTAGCATACTACGCCACTCTTCACAGGCAGACAAACCTCACTCTTATAGAGACTGTCGTAACTTACATAACTTTAATACTACCCAATTCAACTCTATCCTCTCTACCACTGACTGCTCCATCCTTAAACAACTGCCTCTGAATGATGCTGTTCACAAATTTAATAGCATATTCCTTGATATACTCAACCCCCTAGCCCCTACAAGGCATATTAGAATCAAATCTAACTTTGCCTCCTGGCTTTCTAAAGAAGCTAAATTGCTCATGCATAACTGTGACAATACATGGAAAGCCTGGACTAAGACTAAACAACCTTCCCTATTTCACAAGTACAAAGAACTTTGGAATCTTGTCAAAAGACATGTCTGTAAGGACAAAAAATCATATTATAACTCTCTCCAAAATAACTGTAAAACAAATCCACAGAAATTCTGGTCGACCTTAAAGAAAATTCTCAATCCTGGGTCCCCTTCAAATCCCTCTCCTTACCCAAACTATAGCCCTCTAGAAACTGCGACCCTTCTCAATAGACACTTCATCGACATTGTCCAGAAACTTACACCCTCAAATCACAACACAAACACCACCTATTTCCCACCCAAGCCACAAAACAGTAATCTTTTCTCATTCAAACCAGTTCCAAACTCATATATAAAATCACTCCTTCTGAAGCTTAAACCTTGCTCTCCCTCCTCTGACAACCTACCACCCACTTTCCTCAAATTACCTGCTGAATCCATAGCCTATCCAGTATCTATCTTAATTAATAGATCTATCCAGGAAGCTACAGTACAAAATATTTGGAAATCCTTCTTCACTACCCTCTTGCATAAAGGGGGGAACTCAACAGACCCATCAAACTTTCATCAAGTTGCCATACTATCTCCTCTCTTCAAACTTATGGAAAAATGTGTACACTCACAACTCCTAAACTATCTCCTCCAACATAATCTCCTTACACCCTCCCAACATGGCTTCCACCCTAACCACAGCACCTCTACAGCCCTCCTGTCATTTACACACACAATAGCTAAAGCCCGAGACAAAAACCTCCTATTATCCAGCCTCTTCCTTAACCTCTCAAAAGCCTTTGACACTGTCTCTTACCCTCTACTTCTGACTAAACCTTCTAACCTCAATCTAGCTCTTTCCACCCTAACCTTCTCTAGTTATCTGTCTGATAGACAGCAATCTGTTTGTTGGCCCTCCTCCTGCTCACCCTACCTCCCAGTAACTACTGAGCTGCCACAAGGATCCATCTCAGGACCCCTTCTATTCAACATCTTTACAAATGAACTACATACCTCCTGCAAACAATCTGTACTAGTCCAATATGCTGACAGTTCAACTCTCATCTGCAAATCTAACAATATCTCTGACCTTCACACACTCACCCATGACACCTTTCTATCTGTGGAAAAATGGCTAGCTGATAATCTACTTATCCTAAACCCCAAGAAAACCAAACTCCTGTTATTCTTCCCCTGTACTCTCTCTCACCTAAAATCTACTTTTCTTATCTCATCCTCCAATAACACCACCATACAACCTGACTCCCACACAAAACTTCTAGGTGCCATCATTGATAGTGAACTTAAATTTAACCTACACATCCTTCAAAGTATAAAAAAACTCACCAAAAGCTGGGTATAGGTTCATAGGTTCATAGGTTCATACTAGGCTATCTGCCCTAGGGCATTTATAAGCCTAGCCAGAGTGTGTTTGGCTTTCGCCACCCATTTTAAAATAATTTTGCTATGCCCTTTTTTGAGGTTAGTATACTGTGCCTCTGTCTAACAGTGACACAGAAGTGATACCTGGGGTAAACCTACGATCTCCCATCCACTCATCAAGATTGCTCTTGAAGAGAGTCAATGAGAGACTCTGCCTAGCCTGGACTGGGATTTTATTCCAGAGTGAAGGGAGCTTCTGGGTTATGAATCTGTCCCTCCAGCATGTCCTATTTATTTCAGTGCTGAGGTTCAAGTCTCTCAAGCGTGTAGCTCGATGGGATTTAGATTTTCTGAGGTGTAGCATGTCCATTAAATCTGGGTTGGACATGGCTTTATACATCAGGCACAGATCGCCTCTGAGCAGGTGGTATGCCACTGAGTAGAGCTGGGGTTTCTTTAACCGGGCAGCATATGGCATCTGTTTGAGCCCTTTGATCCTCTTGGTGAGGTACTTTTGGGGTCTTTCCAGTTGCTGCAGGTATCTGGTAAGGTACATCCCAAAAGGGCATTGTACTCAATTATGGGCCTGATGAGGGATGAGTAAAGAGGCACAATGACCTCCCCTGATCTAGATGTGAATCCCTTCATGATTAGGTGGGCTATATAAAATGATTTTCTAACCACTTTGGCCACGTAGTTTTCAAATGAGAGATTGCTATCAACTTGGGTCACCAGGTCCCTAATTACTTCTTCCATACTTAATGGATTACCACCTATGTGGTAATTTGTGGGCACTTTGTTTTTTGCCAAAGGGGATGACTATACACTTTTTGGCATTTAGCTTGAGGCCATGGCTCTGGCACCAGTTGTCTGTTTCTATGAGGCCCTTTTGGAGGATGCTTGTGTCGGCTGGAGTGTTGACTATGGCGCCCAGTTTGCAGTCATCTGCAAACTTGGTCAGCCACAGTCCTTCCGTGTTGGCCTGTACCTCCGAGAAATATATACCGAACAAGAGAGGTCCCAGGACTGAGCCTTGTGGGACACCACTTGTATCTGGTTTGGAGTCTGACATGGCTCCAGCAATTCTAACCATGTGGGTTCTGTCCTTGAGCCAGTTTGCAACCCATCTAGTGACATAGGGGTTTATATTTAAGCTGGTGAGCTTATCTATAATGCCCGAGTGGGGTATTGTATCGAAGGCGTTTGCGAGGTCCAGGCAGGCTGTGTAGACCACCTTCCCCTCGTCAGTGGCCTTAGTGACTGTTTCAAAGAAATCAACCAGGTTTAAGAGGCAGGATCTGCCCTTAACAAAGCCAAACTGGGTATGATCCAGTGTCTGTAGGTCCCCAATATCTTTATTTATGAGGTCCATGATGATCCTTTCCATAGCTTTGCAGACCAAGCTAGTCAGGCTTATGGGGCGATAGTTTCCAGGATCCATTGAGGCACCACCTTTGTAGAGAGGGATCACTGTTGCTGTACGCCACTCTTTGGGTACATATTCTGTAATAAGGCTGAGATTGAACAGTAGTTTTATGTTTGGGTTTAGCTGTTCTTGGAGTTCATGTAGGACGCAGCCCGGGACACTGTCTGGTCCCATTGATGCTGTGTTTTTTGCTTTGGAGAGGGCAGCTCTTACCTGAGCATCTGAGATGTCAGGGGGGCAGCACTCTGCTGGGATAGATATTTGCCCTTTTGGTGGGGAGGGTGGGGTTTGCGCTGAACCTGTCAGCTAGGATGTTGGCAATGTCTGTGGGTTCGGTGTATTTTGTCATTTTGGACTAATTCTGAGCATATCTGGGAATTCCCACCCAGGTTCCTAACATAACTAAAGAAAGCCTTGTGATTATCCTTAGTGTCCTGTGCAATTTTTCTCTCGAAGCTGGCCTTAGATGATTTTATGAGTGCCCGTAGTTTTTTGCTAATACTGATCAGAGATGCCTTCCCTTTTTGGGATTTTGCTCTATCATGTAGTAGCTTCCTCCTTCTATTGTATAGTTTGTTTATGGCTGGGGTCCACCAGACAGGACGTCTGCCTTTGGAGGATTGGGACTTGGTTTTATTTGGGATTGCATAATCCATGCATTCCTGAAGGTGTTCATAGAATGCATTTATAAAGGATTCTGTGGTTTGGGCCGTATTTTCCACAGGCCCTGGGGCTTTGAAGGATTCCACCTTGGTTTTGAGGAGTGTGAAATTTGCATTAGAGAAGTTTTTCACTGTGGTTTTCAGGGCAGGGGGTGGAGCCGGGATGTGAATATCCAGTGAGATTAGTTTATGGTCTGATCTTACCAATGAGGGATACACTTCTGGTCTGGAGCATAGAGTCCCCATGTTGGTGATGATCAGGTCCAGTATGTCTTCCCCTCTTGTGGGAGTGGTAACAAGTTGTTCCATAGCATTTGAGTTTATAAATTCTAGGAACCTTTGGGATAGGGTGTTGGAGCTAGAGTAATGCTCCCAGTCTATGTTTGGGTAGTTGAAGTCGCCCAATATAATGGTGTTTGGAGAGACCTTCATATTTTCCAGTGTTCTCAGGAAGGCCGAGTGGGGTTCCTGGGTTTGGGAGGGTGGTCTGTAGCAGGCTATAAACTGGAAGGCAGTTTTACCCACTGTTAGTTGCACATGGATAGTCTCTGATGCTTCGCACTGTGCCACCAACCTGGAGGTGTGGGTATCTTTGACAAATATTGATACTCCCTCTCCTTTTGTGGTTCGGTCCAAGTTTTGGGGCTAAAAAGCATGGTATGAGGTATAACCTGGTAGTGCTGGGGTGCTCTCCGGAGCCTTGAACCAGGTTTCTGTTACTGCACAGATATCGATGTTCTCCATGCTAAGGAGAGTTTTGAGTGCGTGCATCTCGAGGTTTAGACTTCTGGCGTTGAGTAGCATTACTCTTAGTTTCTTATCCTTTGTGATACCTATGGAGGTGGGTTTGTCTTTTGAGCCTTGCCTAAAAAAGGCACTATGGGGGTAGCAAGAGCCTTTGCCAATATCTGAAAGCCCAGGGGTGACAGGTGGAAGCCGTCCCTAGCGAAGCATCGTGGCTTATTGAGCATGTCATCCCAGGCTGAGAGGCATTGGATCCCCTTTGAATGACACCAATACTTAAGCCAATTGTTGAAATTGATCATCTTGTCTTCATATTGTGGCATCATTCTTGGCGAGGGTAAGATGCTACTCAAGGTCAGGGTCATACCGGCCTGGGCTACATGCTCAGAGAGCTCCTCTATGTCTCTTTTCATATAGTTCAGGGAGGTACGTCTCAGGTCATTCACACCAGCATGGACAATGACTGAGTCATATTTGTACTTGCCTTGGAGTGACCTCAGTGCTTGTGTTATGTGGCGGATCTTAGCACCTGACAGGCAGCTCACCGTGACCTTCTCCTTGTTCAGCCTGGAGAGCGGGACGTCAGTGTGCCTGACGATAGAGCCACCTATTACAAGTGTATCAGATGTGTTGTTTAGCCTTAAGGGCTGTGACTGTTCGGCACACTGGCTTTGTGAGCTATGTGTTGTACGTGTTTTGTTTTGGGGTAGCGGTTGCTTGGGTGTCTGCTTTGGAGGTCTCTGCTGCTTAGGCAGATTTTTATTTAGAGCCTCCGAGTATGTTTTTGTGTGTTTATGTGTTTGGTTTACTGTCGTGGTAGGTCTATGTGAGACTGGAATTGTAGTGAGTGTGGTTTCCTTCTCCTCCTGACTGGTTACGCCAGTACTGAGTTGCAAGAGTTTAGCCTCCAGTACGGCTATATGGTTGCATCTCTCACATGTATTGGAATTTGTTGGGAGGAGGAGAGGGTTATCTGCGTACATGAGGCAGTTGTAACATTGCCTCAAGATTCCCAGATTCACCAGCTGGACCGGAGAGGAGATTGACAACTGACCTTTGGATATGCTAGAATAGTATCGGGAATTCCTTTATAATTGAAAAAGAAAAAGGGCTAATGGGGAACAAGGTAGTCAAGGGGAGTTTGTGAGAGTGTAGTGCTTTTAATTTTTTAGTGCTGACTTATATAATTGCTTTAGTGGGCAAGTGCCAGGTAACTTAAATGCAATGTGTTACAGGTAACTTAAATGCAAAAACGACAAACAGTAACTTTCTTTCAAGTGAAACAAGGAAATAAATACAGTAAGCAATGCAGATATCACTAGGGATCCGCAGAAGTGCTGAAAAGCCGTGTTTAGGTGGAATTAGCGTTTCAGGGAAATAACAAGCAAACAAACAACAAGCATACAAACAAAGCTAGATTCAGCAGGCCTGGATCTAGTCTATGCTATAGCAAACAAGGTGTACCAATGCTCTACCAAAACTGAAGATTCCTGACCTACAATGCCAGACTGTCCCTGGCACAGGCTCTTCTTCTCCCCTCCCTTCTCTATGCCACCCCAATACTAATATTCAAATGACTACCCTGGCCAAACTTCAACAAACTTACCACAAATTAGCAAGGTTCATCACAAACTCCTCACATAACTCACACCACTGCCACTCACTCAACTCACTACAATAGCTAGAACTCCCACAACAACTTCTATCTCAGTTAGAAATTATTCACTCCATACTTTATGAACCATCATCCTGCCCTGTCCTGTCCTCCGTGGTATCCATCTACACACCAACTCGCACAATTCGTATCACTAACCAATTCCTTGACATCTACCAACCAAAGAAAACTGTTGGTAGACTACTTTATAAATCCACCCTATCCCTGGCATGGAATAACCTCCCATCCCAATTACTCTCCATTACACACCTTCACAATTTAAGAAAGAACTCAAACTATACTTTATGAGAACCAAAAGTTGTACTTGCCATGACCTTACCTAGCTCCAATTCTACTCTGTAGTACACATTTCATTACAACTTCACAGCATACTTTTTATCACTCCAATACTATTACTGTTGTACGGTACCACAATATCATACAATCCTCTCAGTATATTATCTCCCACATTTATTTCACTGACATCTCATTACACCTCTTAATATCCCTTTTACCTCTTTCATGAATCCTGCTATACACCTTACCACACCAGTTATACAACACATACTCACACCACACACAGAAAAATAAATTCCTTTGCAATACAGAATTTATGTGTACTTGTAGTGTTTGCCAATTAATGATTGTTTTTAAATTGTACACTAAACTGTTATGTATGTTTCTAATTGTACACTAAACTGTTATGTATACTTAATCTATCTGTAATTGGAGCTTTTCTCCTCAGGTCTCCACTGAAAATGGGCTCCTGGCCCAGCTGGACTAACCCAGTTAACAAATGTCAATAAATAAATAAATAAATAATGAGCTGGTTTTTGTTTTTAGTAATCTGAGGTGCACACACTAGCAGCACACCCTTACTTTCTCCCGTTTTTGCCATCCCCTTCCCCATTTCAGGTAGCTCTATCTTCTTCTATATTTCACAAGAAAGCCACTAGGTGGCACTACATACCCACCCATTTTGTTTCCCTTACTCCTGGCAATATCGTGTTCTCTTCCCCTGCAGCCTTAGGGAATTGAAATAGTTTTCCAGTGCCTTTTATCTCCATATTACTGTATTGACCTG
Organism: Protopterus annectens; assembly: GCF_019279795.1. Classification (NCBI taxonomy): domain Eukaryota; kingdom Metazoa; phylum Chordata; order Ceratodontiformes; family Protopteridae; genus Protopterus; species Protopterus annectens. The sequence goes on from NC_056725.1 coordinate 56,412,504, forward strand.
ATAAAGCCTAGCAGAGTTGAATTAAAATATAATCCTAGTGTTAAGCTTACCCCATAGTTTGCCAGCAGCTCTGGTGCCCGTTAGGAAACTTGCTACTGATTGTTTCTCAGACTTCTCAGCAAGCCTTCTCTTGGCTCTACCCACTCTGGCTCTACCTGCACCGTTCACCCTACGGGTTCACTCCGCTCCCATACCCTACTACCAAATTCCACCCACCCCCATTATCTCTATTCTTATAGATAATAAACCATACCCACCCTCTCTAACACCCTACCAACACACCCACCAAAACTAATTATCTAATCCACACATCCCCATAATGCTAATCCTACTCTTTCCTTTCTAAATCTAACCTCATTTCACCATAACTCACCTAAATAAATACTCTATTACTAGCTTATTCCTATTCAAATATCCTAAACAAGCATTATGAACACCAAACCCATCTTACTACTATCCCAAATACTACTCCTCACCACATTAGCATAACTAAACTATCTAACCCAACCTCTCAATGCTAATCACTTTCCCCCCTTTCCACTCAACTATTTCATCCTCCAAAACATTCACTCATTCCTTTACCCATATATCCCCCAGTCTTCACTTCCTCAACAATAGTGTAGTCTTCTCCTACAAACTCATAACTAACCCCAATAAGATTACTTCTATCCTTACTAGCACAACCCCCTTAAAACTAGCAACATATACACCAAACAGTCATCAGCTTCTTTTGGCTGTTCCCATTAGGGGTTACCACAGCGGATCATCTGTTTCCATTTCTTCCTGTCCTCTGCATCTTGCTCTGTCACACCAACCACCTGCATGTCCTCTCTCACCACATACATAAACCTTATCTTAGGCATTCCTCTTTTCCTGTTACCTGGTAGCTTCATTCTTAGCATCTTTTTTCCTAGTATACTCAGCATCACTCCTCAGCACATGTCCAAACCAACGTAATCTTGGGTCTCTAGCTTTGTCTCCAAACCTTCCAACCTGGACTGACCCTCTAATATACTTATTCCTAATCCTGATCACCCTCATCACACCCAGTGCAAATCTTAACATCTTTAGCTCTGCCACATCCAGCTCAAACTCCCGCCTTTTTGTCAATGCCACTGTCTCCAACCCATATAACATAGCTGGTCTCACTACCCTCTTGTAGACCTTCCCTTTCACTCTTACTGGTACTAGTCTGTCACAAATCACTCCTGACACTCTTCTCCACCCACTCCATCCTGCCTGCACTCTCTTCTTCACCTCTCTTCCACACTCACCATTACTCTGAACTATTGATCCCGAGTATTTAAACTCATCCACCTTTGCCACCTCTACTCCTTGCATCCTCACCATTCCTCTATCCTCCCTCTCATTCACACACATATATTCTGTCTTAGTCCTGCTGACCTTCATTCCTTTTTTCTCTAGAGCATATCTCCATCTCTCCAGGGTCTCCTCCACCTGTTCCCTACTCTCACTACAGATCACAATGTCATCTGCAAACATCATAGTCCACTGGGACTCCTATCTGATCTCATCTGTCAACCTGTCCATCACCATTGCAAATACGAAAGGGCTCAGAGCTGATCCTTGATGTAACCCCACCTCCAACTTAAACGCATCCGTCACTCCCACTGCAGACCTCACCACTGTCACACTACCCTCGTACATATTCTGAAACACTCTTACATACTTCTCTGACACTCCTGACTTCCTCATATAATACCACAACTCCTCTCTAGGCACCTTATCATATGCTTTCTCTAAGTCTACAAAAACACAATGCAACTCCTTCTGACCTTCTCTGTACTTCTCCATCAACACTCTCAGAGCAAACATCACATCTGTAGTGCTCTTTCCCAGCATGAAACCATACTGCTGATCACTAATCATCACGTCCCTTCTTAACCTAGCTTCCATTACTCTTTCCCATAACTTCATGCTGTGACTGATCAGCTTAATCCCTCTGTAGTTACTACAGCTCTGCACATCACCCTTATTCTTAAAAATCGGTACCAAAACACTTTTTCTCCATTCCTTAGGCATTGTCTCACTTTCCAAGATTTCATTAAACAATCTGCTTAAAAACTACACTGCCATTTCACCTAAACACCTCCATGCTTCCACAGGTCTGTCATCTGGACCAACAGCCTTTCCATTCTTTATCCTCTTCAAAGCTATCCTTACTTCCTCCTTGCTAATCCATTGTACTTCATGATTCACTATCCCCACATCATCCAACCTTCTCTCCCTCTCATTCTCTTCATTCATCAACCCCTCAAAGTACTCTTTCCATCTGCTCAATACACTCTCCTCTCTTGTGAGTATGTTTCCATCATTATCCTTTATCACCTTTACCTGCTGCACATCTTTCCTAGCTCAGTCCCTCTGTCTAGCCAGTTGGTACAGGTCCTTTTCTCCCTCCTTAGTGTCCAACCTTTCATACAACTCTTCATATGCCTTATCCTTAGCCTTCGCCACCTCTCTCTTTGCCATGCACCTCATCTCCTTATACTCCTGTCTACTTGCTTCATCTCTCTGACAATCCCACTTCTTCTTTGCCAACCTCTTTCTCTGTATATTCTCCTGTACTTCCTCATTCCACCACCATGTCTCCTTTCTCGTCCTTCCTCTGTCCAGATGTCATACCAAGCACCTTTCTGACAGTCTCCCTTACTAGCTCTGCTGTAGTTATCCAGCTATTTTGTAACTCTTCCCTGCCACCCAGTGCCTGTCTTAACTCATCCCTAAACTCCACCTCACAATTACCCTTTTTCAATTTCCACCATTTGATCCTTGGTGCTGCCCTCACACTCCTCCACCTCTTCTTGATCATCAACGTCATCCTACAAACCACCATCCTATGCTGCCTAACTACACTTTCCCCGGTCACCACTTTACAGTCTCCAATCTCCTTCAAACTGGACCTCCTACATAAGATATAATCCACCTGTGTGCATCTTCCTCCACTCTTGTATGTCACCCTATGCTCCTCCCTCTTGTTAAGATGCGTATTCACCACAGCCATGTCCATCCTTTTTACAAAATCTACTACCATCTGACCTTCTGCATTCCTTTGCTTAACACCATACCTACCCATCACTTCCTCATCCCCTCTGTTCCCTTCACCAACATGCCCATTGAAATCTGCTCCAATCACCACTCTCTTACCCTTGGGAACAGTCATCACCATTTCATCCAACTCACTCCAAAATTTTTCTTTCTCATCCATCGCACACCCAACTTGTGGAGCATATGCACTAACAAAATTTATCATTACACCATCAATTTCCAGCTTCATAAACATCACTCTATATGACACTCTTTTCACCTTCAAAACACTCTTAGCATACTGTTCCTTCAGGATAACTCCTACGCCATTTCTCCTCCCATCCACACCATGATAAAACAATTTGAATCCACCTCCGATACACCTAGCCTTACTCCCCTTGCATGAGGTCTCTTGCACACACAATATACCAACCTTCCTTCTGTACATCATATTAGCTAGCTCTCTCCCTATACCAGTCATACTGCCAACATTCAAAGTTCTGACCCTCACTGCCACAGTCCAAGCCTTTCTCCTTTCTTCCTGCCTTTGGCCATGCCTTCCGCTTCTTCTCCTCCTTCAGCCAACAGTAGCCCAATTTCCACCAGCATACTGTTGGCTAACAGTACTGGTGGCGGTCATTGTTAACCTGGGCCTCGACCAATCCGGTATGGAAATATTTACTACTGTCCGCATGAATTATTTGGAGAAGTTTTATGCCGGATGCCCTTCCTGATGCAGCCCTCCCCATTTATCTGGGCTTGGGACCGGCACAAAGAAATTCACTGGCTGTGCATCCCCAGCAATCTATATACCTCTTCTTACATATTCGTAAACTTATCTCTATCCTTCTCTCTGGGGACATTAACCCAAACCCTGGCCCATCCCCCACTCACAGCTCAACCTCCTTTCATCACTCACCTCATTCTACTAGCAAATCCCTTTATTTCACAGCCCTAAATGCTCAGAGCATTTGTAATAAAATCCCTAGCCTCCATGGATGGCTCCATCACAATCAACCAGATATCTTGTCCATCTCTGAAACCTGGCTTAAACCCCATATAAAAGATTTTGAATTAATACCACCCAACTACTGTATAATTAGAAAAGACTGGACCCACAAAAAGGAGGGGGGTTCACTCTTCTTTACTCATCATCCTTCTTAGTTACTTCCTATACCAAACCTATTCCCCAATTTGCTAATGCAGACCTAATTCCAGCCTTACATCAGGTAAACAAACATAAGCATATTTGCTTAGTCTCCCTCTATATCCCTCCTGGAGATAATATCCCAGTCCTCGAAGATACTGTCTCCTGGTTCTCTAACAACATCACCAATAAGTCTATAATTTTGGGTGATGTTAACATCAATTGGGCCATTTTTCAATCCCCCACAAACTCCATAAACATAAATCTATATAACTTCTTTCAGCTCATCAATTCAACTACCAGACCTTCTAAGGACCTCCCCACTGAAAGTACACTAGACTGGATCCTAGTTTTTCACCCTAACTATATCTCAGATAGTGGTATCCTTCCTGACCCACTTGGGGACCACTCTCCCACTTTTGACCCGCACTTTATCTCCTCCTTACAGCTAACTCATACCTATATCTCCACTCGGTCCCTAAAAAACTTTAACCCTAACACATTTTCAGACTCACTAAAACAAACAAACTGGAACCCTCTAAAAACACTTGCCTTAGACAACGCAGTTTCTTATTTCAATACAACCTTTTTAAACTTACTTAACTCCTTTGCCCCCCTAAAAACAAAACACATCAAAAGTAACCCTGTCCCTTTGTTAACCAAAAATACCTTAGTCTGCATGCGACTCTGAGACAAAGCTTGGAAATACTACAATAAAAGCAAAACAACCACAACCCCTAATGAATATAAAAACCTTCGTAATAAAGTAAAATAAAAACCCCACTTCCTCACATTTACCCCCACCCACCCCTTCCTCACCTTCTTTTCTTAGCTCTCAAACTCCTCCCTTTTCTATGAACCCCATCCACACTATAAAAAAACTCCTCAATAACCTGAAACCTTGTTCTAATGCTCCTGATGAAATGCCTTCCTACTTCCTAAAAGTAGCCACTGAAGCCATTGTCTTGCCCATCTGCATTATAATAAATCAGTCAAGTACAGAATGCCATGTTCCCCAACTCTGAAAAAAGGACTTTATTATCCCACTACACAAAGGGGGCAACAACAACAGTATCTCTAACTTTCGACCTATTGCCATCTTATCCCCTATTTCTAAACTTCTCAAAAAATGCATCCATCTGCAACTTTTACCCTATCTTATAAAAAAACATCTTCTGACTCCCACACAACATGGATTCAGGCCCAGTCATAGTACTTCCACCGCTATCCTCTCCTTCCTAGAAACTGTTAACAAGGCTTGAGATTCCAGTCAGTTTGCATCCACCCTCCTCCTAGACCTCTCAAAGGCCTTTGACACCATTTCTCACAATCTTCTCCTTACTAAACTCTTTAAACTAGACCTATCCCTTTCCTCTATCAATTGGTTTTCCAGCTATCTCATGGATATGCAACAGGCATCCCTCCTTTATGGTGTCACAATCCTTACTCACCTACAATCCGACCCCCAAGACAAAACTCTCCTCTTGCTACAACAAAATTTCTAAATTTGCAACAGGCCACAGATCCTCTACGCACCACTGTACTGCCCTTCATCAAATGAATTTGCTAGAGCTACCCAAGTACCTCACCTATATTCAACTTATCAAAGCTCATAAACTTAACTTCAGCCCCTCTCTCTTCCCCTCCCTTGCCTCTGCCTTCAGACTGCACATTCCAGATAGGCTTCTTCTTAGATCTAACTCCCAAAACCTGATTGAATTACATAAATCAGTCCGCCCAGGAGGCAAACACCTGTTATCCTTCTCTCTAGCATGCCATTGGAATTCTCTTCCACCTCTCATCCGTACCACTTGCCAACTCTCTTCCTTCAGAACCTTAATTCATTCACATCTAACATCCCAGTGGGAATGCTCCTGCTCTCATCCCTCATAAAAACCCCTTAACTCATTTCATTTCCTACAAGCTTTTACATCTGTATATAGTCTCCTGTTGCTTCATAACTGCTATAAATCTATTCAATTGTATATCAAGGAATCCCAACAATATCCCAACTAGCAACAACACGAAAAAGATTCCAAGAAAATAGTGACAGGATCCAATAGTTATATAAGAACACAGGTTTATTGTTTCAAATGGGAAAAACAGGTTGAGCACTTTCTTCTACAGATCGTAGATTTCATCAGAACACTCATTTTAAAACCCTTAAATACTGTAATTTCCCACCCATAACTTCCAATTATTCACTTATTCAATTAACTTAAAACTTTAAACTTGCTGTGTTTAAAATCCAATATAAAAATATAATAAAACATAAAATACATGAAATATCTGAAGTATATAAAATATGTTGTATGTACAACAGTACCTAATACATGGTATATATACAATCATCCTACTCAAAAAACGTCTTGTATTTGTCAATACATATAGTAAGGCTTAGTGTATATATTTACTTATATATATATTAGATTGTGATCCCAGCTAAATCAAAAGTTTCTCATGGATGTGTGTGTATACACTAGCCCTGTCCAACAGCTAAGTGGGGTCTTATGATCTAATACTATGTTAACTAATATATATGTCTTACACCATAATGAGAGGTTTGGTAGGAATATATTCATTAATACCTGGAGTAATGGCAGCATTTAATCTTATCTGCCATTTAATTTCTTTTTCTCCTAGTAGCCTTAACATCCCCTCCCCTAGGGTCACACCTGACCATCTCCAATATGCCAAACTTGAATGAGTCACATCCAGTACTTCCTTCTAAATGCCTGTACAATGCATTTTTTTTGTCTTTCTTTTTTATACAATAAAGATGGTCACAAATCCTGTTTCGCAACCTCCTGTCTGTTTTCCGCACATAATAACTGGGACATGTTGTACACTTCCCCATGTATATAATGTGTTGTGTCTGACAATTCCCCCTACAGAAATGTATTCTACTCCTGATATTATTTTCCAAACATATCTGTTTATCTTCCAAAATGTATTGGCATTGGTTACAATGTCCACATCTTTTAGTTCCTTCTTGATTCATTTTCATTGTTTCTTTCCTGTTAGATGTTCTACCTTCTATCATCCTTTTGATATTCATCCCTGTTTTATACACAAAAGAAGTTTTTTTTGTCCTATTTTACCACCCATCATGTCATCACTAGTTATAATATTCCAGTTTTGTTCTATAATATTCTTGATGTCTCCTGCATACGGGCTGAATTCTAAAATGTAAGCCCTTTGAAATCCATCTTCACTTCTATTTTTTCTGTATTAAACACCATCATAGTGTCACCACCCAAGAGTGGTTTATACTTTTCCCCCAATTCATTTATCAGATATTCTGTGATGTCCTTAACTAAATCCAGAGTATATCCTCTTTCTCTAAATAATTCACCTATAAATCTAATTTCTTTAATCATATCTTCTTTACAGGTAGTCATTCTGGCTGACCTTATACATTGCCCTTTCAAAATGCTTTTTTTCTGGGTATATGGGTGGTTACTAGAGTATTCCAAATAGGAATTACAGAAGGTTTCTTTCCTGTATATTCTGGATTGGAAAGTATATCCATCGTTGAAAATATAAGTATCCAGGTAATTAATTCCAGTCCTACTGATATTGTGTGTAAAATTTAGATAAGGACTACTACAGTTAATATATTCAATAAATTGTGTCAAAGATTCTTCAGTCCCTTTCCGTAATACAAACATATCGTCCAAAAATCTCACATAACATACTATGAATTCCATCCAAGGGGTGTGCAAAATGAATTCATCTTCCCAGTCTAGTAGAACAAGATTGGCATATATGGGGGCACATGCTGCCCCCATAGCTACTCCTAAAATTTGTTTATAATATTCCCCTTCTAAGTAAATATAGTTGTTGTCTAGGACAATATTGATGAATTCTGTAATAAGTTCATTTCTATCCCACGCCAACTGGGAATATTTGTTTATACTATTAATAAATCTAGTGATACTGTCTATTTGTGGTATGCAGGAGAATAAATCTTTTATATCAATGGTTACAAATATCATGCTGTTCCCATAGTTCTTGTTTAAATCTCCCCAAAAAGTCCCACGAATCTTTAATTAAATGTGGTACTTTTGTATAAATGTGTTTCAACCATTGATCAATAACTTTTCCGAATGGGAAAGTTTTACTCCTACTTCCAGAAATGATAGGTCTGAAAGGGGGGTTACTAATGCTTTTACGTATTTTGGGTATGCCTACGATGGTTGCTAATACAGGGTGGTCTACCTTCAGAAATCTATAAAGATCCATTTCAATACGTTCATCTAATAAAAATTCCTCCAGGTACAGGTCAACCCTTCTGTGTGCTATGTTAATTTGATTCAAGGATGAAATCTCATATTGTTCAGATGTGTTTAGGATGTCGTATATTTTCTGGGTATACTCTACCATATCATACCACACAATTCCCCCTCCCTTATCAGGGGTCATTATTCGAATACTGTTGGAATCACAAAGTTGACATAAGGCTTTATCTTCCTCTGTACTCCAATTACTATATGTCTTGACTTTCTGTGTCTTATTATACAAATCATAGATTTTGTTGGTTACTACCTTCTCAAATGTTGCTAAAGTATTGTGCATCGGTGGTGTAAAATTAGTTTTTTTCTTTAAACTGTTGTTACCTGTTCCCTCATTTGTGGTATTCTGAAAAAAAATACCCAGGTTCAATTTCCTTATATATAACTTAAATTCAACTAATGTGTCAACAACATTGAATTTTCTTCTGGGTGTAAATTTCATACCTTTAGAAAATAGTTTGAAATGTTCAATACCAACAGGATGTTATGCATAATTATATATTTTGAAATCTCCCAGACTGTGTATAACCCCATCATTTTTTATTAATTCCTTTCCATAGCCTGGTTGTGTTGTTTCATATATTGTCTGTTGCTCTGATAGTACCTTCTCCCCCTTTCTCCCTGTCTCCACTGTTGACTTTTTGGGGAGATTTAAACAAGAACTATGGGAGAACAACATGATATTTGTAACCATTGATATAAAAGATTTATTCTCTTGCATACTTATATTGTCTGTTAAGAATTTCCACTTTTGCTTTGCACTAAATTGCTATTTCAAATGGTAACCTGCTGAACTTAAGTTAATACTTTTGACTGTTTGTAAAGAAGCTCTGTTTTAGCATTTGTATTAATTGTTTCAAATGCCAATGTACTACATACCTTTTTTAAGTAATTTGTAATGTTCTGGAGTTTTTCTCCCCATGACTCCATTGAAAACAGGCTCCTTGCGGCCCAGTGGACCACCCTGGCAAACAAACTGCAAATAATAAAATAAAAATAATAAAAATAAAATAAAGGCAAAAACAGCCACCTAATCATATGCCAGTGAAGAAAGACTGCAGTTCATCACAGGGTGCTTTTTGACATTCTGAACTGGCAATACAGTCATGACATGATGGGGTATACCAATCGGAAAAGAGTAATGACCTATTATAGTGATGCAGGTGTGTTAGTGTTCCAGAAAAATGCATGATGCAATGAAAAAACATGTTTTCTTCAGTACCTGGATGCAGTTTATCCTTTAGCGTGCACTTGCACTTATTACATATGCCAATTTCATTATTTCATACTTGGAGTACTAATCCATATGCATGAGATACATTACTTCTCTGAACTTGAACAAAACCATACTCACTTTGTTCCATGAAAGCTCTGGCAATGATTATGCTATCATCTGTTCATTAGGATTATTCTTAATGTATGCATTTTCATATAGCAGGATTCTATGCTGTTTATTCCATTAAGGTTAAAATTTCTAGCCAAACCTTTGTTCATGCCAGCCTCCTTGCGCACTATATTCCCAGATATAATGTAGGAATCATCACAAGCACTTGTTTTATTAGCCTGGGAGCCACTATTTTGTCAACTGTGAACATATATTCGTTGATACAACTTGTTTCATCTCTGAAATAAAAATAAGATTGATTTTTTATTCCCTTACTGATTTTTTTATCATGAAATTCTTTCACTATCTTTCATTATCTGGATTTCTAAGTCATCATCCATAGAATTTTGACATTCCTTTATTTTTTACTGTTCTTGGTTGCAACTGCAATCTTGCCAAATAAATATCTAATTCTTCTTCTTCTAACAGTTCTTCATGTTTTCCTGGTAAATATTCTCTACTCAATGTATCTGATATGTGGAGGTCATTGTCTGGATTTTATATCACTTTCAGAACCACCTGGCACCATTTAAACTGTGAATATTTTTATTCAGACGCATGTAGGTTTTATAAATATTTTATATATTTAGCTGACAGGTAGTGGAGAGGTGTGGGTATGTCTGCGACTGCATGTATGAGTGCATGCAGAGGGATGAGTGGTCTCATGTAAGAGTGTGTGTGTGTGTGTGTGTGTGTGTGTGTGTGTGTGTGTGTGTGTGTGTGTGTGTGTGTGTGTATATGTGCATGAATGTACGTGTGCGTGTGTGTGGATAGGGACTGAAATCACCTAGACTACCAAGCAAATCTTGCAGTATTGAGGGTCCACTGGTCTCCAGGAAAACCCCAACACTATCCTAAAGTTACTTAAAAAGTTAAAAGAACAATAGTTTTGCAGCACCAAAGATGTATGGGATGGGGGACTTTAGACACCAGGAAAATTTCAACACTGCTCTAAATCACTTAAAAAATTAATCGAACAACAATTCTGCTGCATAAAATCAATGTGTGTGGGTGTGGGATAACACATAAGGGAAATATCAATAGTCCTCTAAACCCTCTTAAACAGTTAATAGTCTAAGAGTTTTGCAGCTCAAATGGAGTATGGTGTTGTGGGGGAAGAGGCATCAGGAAAATCTCAACACTGCTCTAAAGCCACTTAAAGTGTTAATAGAAAAATAGTTTTGCAGGGCAAAAGATATATGGGGTAAGGGAACATGAGACACCAGGAAGATCTCTACAGCATTCTAAAGCCACTTAAAAAGTTAGAACAAATGTTCTACAGCATGTAACACACATTAGGCAGGGACAACAATAGACACCAGGAAAATTTGAATACTACACTAACGTTAGTTAAAGTTAACAGCAAAACAATTTTCAGTACAAAATATGTAAGAGGTATGGGAAGAACATTATACCCTAGGGATTTGAAATATTAGCCAGATTGCATTAAAAAAGTCTTCTTTGGTTCAGAAAACAGCACATTAACATTTTGGAGTATTAACCCTACACTACCACTAGGCACCAGGACTACTGGGTAAATATTGCCTTAAGTCACTGAATGTCACTGTAGAACAGCAGGGAAAAATGCTGTCAGTCCTGTACCACTGGCATACAAAACAGCACCTCGTACAGCTGTAGACATCTGTGCTTCCACTAAACAACAGGGGTATACTTTAAATATCATCTAAAATCACTTAAAAAGTTAGTTAAAACTGTGAAAAAAACTCTGAAGTTGTTACCCTTGGCCCAAGAAGAAGCTCATTTCCAATTGAGAAGAGAAAAATCCTCTATGGAAGGACAGGATGGTTTGTATCTGATAAATTTTCTAAGCCAGAAATATGAAACACTTAATGACTGGCGTTATTTTTTTATATTTGTATTGAATTAATGCCTGGCATTATTGATTGATTGTAATGGTCTTTGAGTTACAGGGTGAATTGTTTTTGAAAATTGTCCTTTGCTTTTTTGGGGTAGGTACAGCTGTCTCTATATGGTTATTTACATGATGTACAGGGTTTCTGCAAATAATTCTACATAGGCAGCTGTGTTTTCAGGATTTGTAGGTGCTTGGAATTTTGATAGAGTGTTGATAAATATGAAGTAATTACCCTTGAAAAAGTTTTTAAATGTTCGCAAGTTAGCTGATTTCAAGGCTTAATATTTATTTCAAAAGAGAGAGATTTATGGTCTGACCTGACAAATGAGGACTTTGCAGTAGAGTAAGTGCATTGTTCCCCATGTTTAAAAGGAGCAGGTTAAGGATATTTACACCCCTGGTGGGTGTATAGGCTTGCTGTTCAAGGGTATTTGTGTTAACAATGTTCATGTAATCTCTAACCTTGCAAGTCCGAGATCCTGGGGGATTCCCAGTTAATGCTGGGGTAGTTAAAGTCTCCCATTAATATGTATTTAGGCTGAATGGGGAGTGTCTTTAGTATGTTCAAGTGCATGGTATGGGTTTCCTGGGTCATGGAGGGGTGCCTGTACCCTTCAAGTATATGGTATGGGACTTTACTTAGGTAAGTTGAGTGTGGAGAAGCTCAAGTGCACCATACTGTTTGACCAGCCTGGACATGTGTTCATGCTGATGTAAACTGATACTCCTCCACCTTTGGACCCTGCCTGCACAGTAGTTGGTGTAAATGCACTGTTGGGATACCCTCTATGGCTTTCAACTGAATCTGAGTGACTGTGCAGAGGACTATATTCCCTAACATGAGGAGAGCTTGCAGGGAGTGGAGTTCCCTGTTTAGACAGCTGGCATTGATCATTTGCATCTTTAGATTATTCTGAGTTGGTTTAGCTATGTTGGTAGGTTTATCACATTAGTACTGCCTAATAAATGTTGACAAGGTTTTAGCTAATATTCAAAAACCTGGGGGGAGGGCAGGTACAGACCATCCCTAGCAAAGCAGTTTGGTCTGTGTACCATATCCTTCCAGGCAGATAAATTTTGTTACCTCTGGGAGTGACACCAAAAACTAAGCCAATCATTAAAGTCAATTATCTTTTTTATTATGGCATCATCCTTGGAGAAGGTAGAATGATGCTCAGTGCTAGGCTCATACTGGCTTGTGATGCATAATCTGCGAGCTATATCATGTCTCTCCTCATATAGCCTATAGAGGTACATCTCAGGTCATTTACATCCACATGGACTATGATAGAGTCATGCTTGTACCTGTGGTACAATGACTTGAGTGCTGCATCATCCAGTGGATCCTGACTTCTGACAGGCAGCTGACTGTGACTGTCTCCTTGCTCAACCTGGTGAGTGGGATATATGTGTAGCTTGCAAAAGACTCTCCTATGGCTAAAACTTTATGCTGTGTAGCAGTTTGACTTATGGGCTTAGAGGTTGAGACATCTTGTGATGATGCTGTATGTTTCTTATTGCATATTGTCTTAGCAGAGGGTATCTGTTTGCTTATGACACTGTATTTTGCTTTTGAATTAGGTGGTTGTCGGTAAGTATGAGGCAATAGCGGCATTGCATGAGAATACCCAAACCCTCCAGGCATTTAATTTAATACTGGATGGATTCTTCAGTTAGTTAAATTCATCCCCATAAAATGGGGACTCCCATTTTACTGTTTTATTCATTACTTTTAATTTCAGATATAATCTTTTTAAAGCTAGATGACACTGGACACCCCATAAAAGTGAACACCCTTGATTCACTGTTTATGTTGACTCCAACACACAAGTTATTCCCATGAACCTTCAGAAATAAATGTCTTTACAATGCCTAAAAATTGTGTAAAAAAGACTTTTAAAACTGGAAACATTTTTTTATAATTTTTATAATAACATTCTGAATAAATATTTTCCTTAACAAGGAGATGGAGGTAAATAGCAACCTAAACAGCAGCCTACCCAGTCTATGACTCATATTCTAATTAGGTACTTACCCTCCATCTGAATCTACTACTCCTGTCATAAGACTGTAAAAGTACTAACTCAAAGTCTCTCCTTTTATTGGATTGCCCTGCATCCTCTTGTAACAACGTCTACTGTGCTCAGATCTTTTTAATTGTTTCTTTATTAGCCAATCCATAACTCTTAATCTAATTAGGGACTTGGCCTACCTCTAATCAACTGGGCTGACTATTAACCAATTCATGACTTTTATTCCAATTAGGGATTTGATCCCCCATCCAACTAGCAGACCCAACTATAAACCAGTCAGGAACCATAGCCATACCCCCAATCATAAGGTTAATATAAACAACTAGAATTGTAAGGGCTTTTCAGGAGGAAACATTGTATCTGATGAAGTCTGATAGAGGAAAGCACTGTTTAGTGGGGTCATGAGTTAATTTACTATAGAACTTGGTTTCACGTAGTTGTCTCATTGTGATCACAGACAGGATGGGCCTAAGGGAAGCACCTATTGTGGCAATTGTACAAATTGTAAGGTCATTTCAAAAACAAAATGTTTTACTTCAATAAATACACCCAGAGTATCAGATATTTGATTACTTGTCAAACAGAATGGGTGATATATATGGCCATATGTCAATGTGGTGCTCTCTATGTGGGTCAAACTTCTAGGTCTTTTAAGACTAGAATTGCTACTCATTTGAGTGATATTAATTGTAGAAGACCTAGAAGTGCCCTATTTAAACATAAACTTGAACATGATACAGCCCATTTGTCTTTGTAGGAAATGATATGGTTGTGGGGTTACATCTTTCTGATAATAGTAAACACAGGATTTTGAATAAAAAAGAAAGATTATGGGTTATCAATCTGGGAGCTTTATATAAACCCGGACTGAATGGGTACTGCGAATGAATTAGGTGGGTGTCTGTACTGCACTTTTCATTGGCTTTATTGTTGTGGGATGATATAAGTTAACTGTTTTATATACACAAGGATATGTGGTATAATAAGAGAATGTATACCATTTATATGTTTATTATGTTACAGGAAGATTATAGATGTTTTATTAATTTAATTTAAATTATTTTTAAATATATTTTTTATTTATATTGTATATGCGTGCTTGTTACAGGAAGTTATTTAATATATATATATATATATATATATATATATATATATATATATATATATGCATTTTTTTATGTATATATGTTTACATAGATTTAATCTTTAAAATCTTGATTGAACCATAATATATTCTGTCCAAATGGTTACTATAGCATTAATTTGGCTGTGTATTTAACTGAAGAGGGAAGAAATGTAATTACACGCTGAGGATGCTAGAGGGCGAAATCGGATACCGGTCTGTGTGGTAGTCTGTACCATATGTTTCACTAACTTCACTGCTGAGAGGTGGTATAACAAGTAAAAATACTATTGAGCTATTTTAGCTCACTCAAAAGTGTTTCCAGACTCATTTTTTGCCTGTACTGGGCATTTTACAACTAGAAGCTTTGTTGGGTTGAGTGCTGGTATATCGTTTTGGTGTTTTATATATATATATATATATTTATATATATATATATATTTTATTTTTTTTATTTTACATTTGTTAATCGGGAAAGTACGACTGGATATGGGTCCATTTTCAGCGGAGGCCTGGGGAGAAAAGGTCCAAGTGTACATTACTAGTGTAATTACAGTGAAATTATTACAGTGAATTATCACAAAATTGAAATTGTTTTAACAATATATACAGACAGGTACAATTTTTAATTACATACACACAAGAAAGGTTGAAAGTTAGTGTCTGAGAAAGAAATAGTTGATGATATTTTTTATTTTTTTTATTTTTATTTAAAGAAGGAAAGTGTGAAAAGCTCCAAGTGTATATTACTAGTGTAAATGCAGTGAAATTAGTACAGTGAATTGTCACAAAATTGAAAAAAAATATTTTTAACAATATATACAGACAGGAAAAGAATGAAAGTGTAACAAAAGGTGGTAACATACATGGTATCATCTTAATTTTAAATCTTTCAGTAGGAGAGAGATTTAGAAAATTTTAAGCAGTTAGAGGATCAAAGATATAATCTTGTGATGAGGTTCACATTTATAGATTCTGTTTGTGTGGCGATTAGTCAGGGTTTGTACAGGGACAAAGCCAATGCATTTTTAGGTATTTCTTAAGAGATTTGTTGAATCGGGATAAGGAGGGGTCATTGGTCAGTTCCAAAGGAAGAAGATTCCAGTTTTTTTCAGGCAGAGTTGGAGAATAGTGATGCACCAGCTGAATTGTTGGTTTCAACAATCTGTACTAACACTTTGCTGGAAGAGCGAGGGGTCTTTAGGTTATTAAAGGGGGTGATAATATTTTGCAGTATAGGTGTACTGTCTGGTTGGTACATAATTTTATGAACAGCTATTGGTTGGTTATATTGCAGTTGGTTGGGTAATTCTAGCCAGTCTAATGATATACTTTCGTTATGACAAAAAACATTAACGAGGCCAAAAAAGCTGTTGGCCCATTAATGGAAAAGTACCCATATTTTTATTACTTAATTTTGAGAATGTGCTCTGGTTAGCTGTCTGCCCACAAAATACCTACAGGAATACAACAGTGGATTACTTTGGAGAAAGAGGCTTTTCCTTTTGTTTTACTTAACAGTCACAAAGGTGGTGTTTTGATCACACAAAGTGACAATAAATAATGCATCTCAAGAGTAAAGTAGCGTTGGCAAAAGCGGGAAAATGCAGACTTAAAGAAAGAAATTCTAAATTCCTGTTACATTTCAAAAGTAAGTCACTAACATGTCATACAGCTTACTTTACCCCAATTAGCATTTTATATACACTGACTGTTAAACAAGGAGTTATTAAGAAAATTTGTCTATCTGTTACTGCATATCCTGCTGACAGTTATGTGACCACAGATTTTATGAGAACCTTGTAAAATGCAATTTTTGAGGGAAATGTAGCCTGCATAGTAATATCAGAAAGATTACAGTTACCAAAATACACTTACACACTGTACACATCATACAATAACCAACATTGTTAACATTTGCAATGGACAGCAAATAGAATTCAGTACGTCTGATGGGGTATAAATATTTGCAAACTATATAACTTCAGTTAATGTGACAGAAGAAACAAGGCAAAAAGTTGCATTATTCAAAATGGAGGAGTAAAGGTTTACCATCTGCATGATCCATTATTAGTAGATAGTCTTCTAGGTTACAGTCCTGCATTGTTTTTGCTTGCAAACACATTTTTTTGTTAATACATTTATAAATCTGATACTGGTGGTGAAAACCTTGTTGGTTTTGGATAGGTTTTAACTCACCTTGAGAAAGTTTGGTGTCACTAGACAAAGTAACTAGCATTTCTGTATTCTTAGTCTGTGACACTGTTTTTACAATTAAACATTTTACATTTATACAGCGCTTATCTGCTGGATACATGTTCACAGTTTCTGAACTCACTAAGTGTATGTATTCTTTTAAAACTGCAAACAGTGCATTTTATCTTTACTTGGCGGACTATGTTCAGAGTTTCTGAATTTGGTAAATGTATGTATTCCTTTTTACTAAAAAACTGCAAATAGTATATTTTACCTTTTAATTTTCTGTTTGTTCAGGTGTAGTATATTTTGTCAGTGATTATCAGTATTTGCACCATTCATCATTCATTAAGTAGAGCTTAAGTTTTGCATTTTTACACACTGTGACTTTAAAATTGGAAGTAATTGGTTAATTGAGGAAATGATGGGTCTGTAAAAAGGAAACTGAACTTTGTAATCAGGTTTCTGAAGCAGTCCCAAGTACGAGGGACAAAAGTGCTTGACATGGTTTATGGGTTTTAACTCTTCTATCAGTGTTTGTCCAAATAAATACTTGTGGTACCTGAAACACAATTTGTGCGTTGGATGTTTCATAGGTTCATAGGTTCATAGGTTCATACTAGGCTATCTGCCCTAGGGCATTTATAAGCCTAGCCAGAGTATGTTTGGCTTTCGCCACCCATTTTAAATTAATTTTGCTATGTCCTTTTTCGAGGTTAGTATACTGTGCCTCTGTCTAACAGTGACACAGAAGTGATACCCGGGCTAAACCTACGATCTCCCATCCACTCATCAAGATTCCTCTTGAAGAGAGTCAATGAGGGACTCTGCCTAACCTGGACTGGGATTTTATTCCAGAGTGAAGGAGCCTCTGGGTTATGAATCTGTCCCTCCAGCATGTCCTATTTATTTCAGTGCTGAGGTTCAAGTCTCTCGAGAGTGTAGCTCGATGGGATTTGGATTTTTTGAGGTGCAGCATGTCCCTTAATTCCGGGTTGGACATGGCCTTATACGTCAGGCACAGGTCACCTCTGAGCAGGCGGTATGCCACTGAGTAGAGCTGGAGTTTCTTTAACTGGGCAGCATATGGCATCTGTTTGAGCCCTTTGATCCTCTTGGTGAGGTACTTTTGGGGTCTTTCCAGTTGCTGCAGGTGTTTGGTAAGGTACATCCCAAAAGGGGCATTGTACTCAATTATGGGCCTGATGAGGGATGAGTAAAGAGGTGCAATGACCTCCCCTGATCTAGATGTGAATCCCTTCATGATTAGGTGGGCTATATAAAATGTTTTTCTAACCACTTTGGCCACGTGGTTGTCAAATGAGAGATTGCTATCAACTTGGGTCCTCAGGTCCCTAATTACTTCTTCTGTACTTAATGGATTACCACCTATGTGGTAATTTGTGGGTACTTTGTTTTTGCCAAAGGGGATGACTATACACTTTTTGGCATTTAGCTTGAGGCCATGGCTCTGGCACCAGTTGTCTGTTTCTATGAGGCCCTTTTGGAGGATGCTTGTGTCGGCTGGAGAGTCGATTATGGCACCCAGTTTGCAGTCATCTGCGAACTTGGTCAGCCACAGTCCTTCCGTGTTGGCCTGTACCTCCGAAAAATATATACCAAACAAGAGAGGTCCCAGGACTGAGCCTTGTGGGATGCCACTTGTAACTGGTTTGGAGTCTGACATGGCTCCAACAATTCTAACCATGTGGGTTCTGTCCTTGAGCCAGTTTGCAACCCATCTAGTGACATAGGGGTTTATATTTAAGCTGGTGAGCTTATCTATAATGCCCGAGTGGGGTATTGTATCAAGGCTTTTATGAGGTCCAGATAGGCTGTGTGGACCACCTTCCCTTCATCAATGGCCTTGGTGACTGTTTCAAAGAAGTCAACCAGGTTTAAGAGGCAGGATCTGCCCTTAACAAAGCCAAACTGGGTAGGATCCAGTGTCTGTAGGTCCCCAATATCTTTATTTATGAGGTCCATGATGATCCTTTCCATAGCTTTGCAGACCAAGCTAGTCAGGCTTATGGGGCAATAGTTTCCAGGGTCCGTTGAGGCACCACCTTTGTAGAGAGGGACCACTGTTGCTGTACGCCATTCTTTGGGTACATATCCTGTAGTAAGGCTGAGATTGAACAGTAGTTTTATGTTTGGGTTTAGCTCTTCTTGGAGTTCAAGTAGGACGCAGCCTGGGACACCGTCTGGTCCCATTGATGCTGTGTTTTTTGCTTTGGAGAGGGCGGCTCCCACCTGAGCATCTGAGATGTCAGGGGCAGCACTCTGCTGGGATAGATATTTGCCCTTTGGTGGGAGAAGTTTGCTGAATCTGTCAGCTAGGATGTTGGCAATGTCTGTGGGATCAGTGTATTTTTTGTCATTTTGGACTAATTCTGAGCATATCTGGGAATTCCCACCCAGGTTCCTAACATAACTAAAGAAAGCCTTGTGATTATCCTTAGTGTCCTGTGCAATTTTTCTCTAAGCTGGCCTTTGACGATTTTATGAGTGCCCTTAGTTTTTGCTAATACTGATCAGAGATGCCTTCCCTTTTGGGATTTTGCTCTATCATGTAGTAGCTTCCTCCTTCTGTTGTATAGTTTGTTTATGGCTGGGGTCCACCAGACATGTCGTCTGCCTTTGGAGGATTGGGTCTTGGTTTTATTTGGGATTGCATGATCCATGCATTCCTGAAGGTGTTCATAGAATGCATTTATAAAGGATTCTGCGGTCTGGGCCGTATTTTGCACAGGCCCGGGGGCTTTGAAGGATTCCACCTCAGTTTTGAGGAGTGTGAAATTTGCTTTAGAGAAGTTTTTCACTGTGGTTTTCTGGGCAGGGGGTGGGGTCGGGATGTGAATATCCAGTGAGATCAGTTTATGGTCTGATCTTACCAGTGAGGGATACACTTCTGGTCTGGGGCATAGAGTCCCCATGTTGGTGATGATCAGGTCCAGTATGTTTTCCCCTCTTGTGGGAGTTGTAACAAATTGTTCCATAGCATTTGAGTTTATGAATTCTAGGAACCTTTGGGCAAGGGTGTTGGAGCTAGAGTAATTCTTCCAATCTATGTTTGGGTAGTTGAAGTCGCCCAATATAATGGTGTTCGGAGAGACCTTCATATTTTCTAGTGTTCTCAGGAAGGCCGAGTGGGGTTCCTGGGTTTGGGAGGGTGGTCTGTAGCAGGCTATAAACTGGAAGGCAGTTTTACCCACTGTTAGTTGCACATGGATAGTCTCTGATGCTTCGTGCTTTGCCACCAACCTGGAGGTGTGGGTATCTTTGATGAATATCGATACTCCCCCTCCTTTTGTGGCTCGGTCCAAGTTTTGGGGCCGAAAAGCATGGTATGAGGTATAACCTGGTAGTGCTGGGGTGCTCTTGGGAGTCCTGAACCAGGTTTCTGTTACTGCACAGATATCGATGTTCTCCATGCTAAGGAGAGTTTCGAAAAGTGCATCTTGAGGTTTAGACTTCTAGCGTTGAGTAGCATTACTCTTAGTTTCTTATCCCTTGTGATAACTATGGAGGTGGGTTTGTCTTTTGAGCCTTGCCTAAAAAAGGCACTATGGGAGTAGCAAGAGCCTTTGCCAATATCCGAAATCCCAGGGGTGACAGGTGCAAGCCGTCACTAGCAAAGCATCGTGGCTTGTCGTGCATATCATCCCAAGCTGACAGGCATTGGATCCCCTTTGAATGACACCAATACTTAAGCCAATTTGCTCATTTTGACAAGATTTGTGACTATTTTTACATCTTGTTTTTTTTTTTTTTTAACTGAACTTGGCCTGTTTGCCAAGACTAGCAACTTCCTTCTGATCCTGGGGCTGTGTCACTACATGAGGTTTTAATTCTCTCTCTCTCTCTCTCTCGCTGTATATATAAAATTTCAGAAAGTCAGTTCAATATGCCATTATGCTGCTACAATTGTACAGACCACTGCTGACCAGGGGAAACCATCATTGAAGTAAGTGGGAGTATGGCCAGAGGGAGCAGTCTCAGCAATACAAGACTGTTTTGAGAGTACAGACTGGAACATCTTCAAGGAGGCGGCCCCAGTAAGGCAGCACGTCAAGCTGGAGGAGTACACTGAATCAGTGATGGGTTAAATCTCAAAATGTGTTGACAATGTGACAGTCACCAAAATCATCATCACAAGAGCCAACCAGAAACCCTGGCTAACAAGTGAAGTATATGAGCTCCTGAAAGCTAGGAATGCGGCATTCAAGTCTGGTGATAAAGAAGGCCTCAGAATGGCCAGATCTCAATTAAACAAAGGGGTGAGGTAGGCCAAACAAAAATATGGTCAAAAGACTATGAGTCACTTCTACAAACAAAAGGACCCCAAGCGCCTGTGGCAGGGCATCCAATCTATAACAGATTACGTCCCTGTCTTCACAGTGTGATAATTATACAGAATTCATAAACAAGCTCAACGTCTACTTCAGAAGGTTTGAGGAAGGGATCAAGACAGCAGCAGTGAAAATCACCAGCAACCAGAGCAAGTAAGAGCTCAGATTCAACCTTGCTGATGTCAGAAGGACCCTATGAAGAGTTAACCCCAGGGAAGCTGCTGGACCTGATAACATTCTTGGAAGAGTGCTCAGAGACTGTGCGGACCAATCAATAAATGCACTGACAGACATCTTCAACAACTCACTGAGTCAAGCCATTGTGCCTAAATGTTTCAAGTACACAAACATTATACCCCTGCCAAAGAGGTCACCACCTGCTAACCTAAATGACTATCATGCTGTGGCTCTCACCTCCACTGTGGTGAAATGCTTTGAGAGACTGGTCAAAGATGTAATAGCACTCAAGCTACCTGCAGACTTCGATCTACTCTAGTTTGCATACAGACACAATCACTGCACAAGAGATGCTATTTCTTTGGCAGTCACAGTTCACTTATTGCTGGACCACCTGGAGAACAAGAATAGCTATGTGATGCTACTTTTCATTGACTTCAGTTCGGCTTTCAATACAGTCATCCTGCAAAATCTGATCAGAAAGCTGGTTCAACTGGGCATCAGCACTCCACTATGTAAATGGATTCTGGACTTTCTATAGATAGACCCCAGAAAGTGTGCATAGGCAAGAATACATTGGAGAGCATCACCCTAAACACTGTAGTCCCACAGAGATGTGTCCTAAGCCCCTTGCTTTTTTACCATACTAACCCACAACTGTACTGCCAAGCACATCTCAAACCATATCATCAAATTTGCAGGTGAGATGACAGCTGTGGGCCTCATCAGGAATGACGATGAAACAGCCTACAGAGAGGTGGTGAATCAGTTCATAAGTTGGTGTTATAGCAATAATCTTGCACTAAATGTCAACAAGACCAAAGAAATAATTGTGGACTACTGGAAGAGCAACAGAGACCACTCTCCACTTATAATCAATGAAGAAACAGTTGACAGAGTAAAAAACACAATATTTTAGGGGTGCACATTGCAGAAAACTTGACATGGTCAACCAACCCAAATGCCATCATTAAGAAGGCACACAAATGCCTTCATTTCTTGTGAAGGTTGAGGAGAGCAAACCTACCATCAGTGGCTCTCACAACCTTCTACAGTGGCACCATCGAACGTATACTGACAAATAGATTTACAGTATGGTATAGAAGCTGCTCTGATTCTGAGCACCAGTCCCTCCAGAGGGCAGTGAAAGCAGCTGAGAAGATTATCAGGAGCTCCCTCCTATTCATACAAGACCTGCATATGTCCAGATGTCTCAGCAGGGCAAGGAAAATAACCAGGGATAGCACTCCTCCTGCTTACAAGCTGTTCTCACATTTAACATCAGGAAGGTGCTTTTGAAATATACTCTGCAAAACCACGAGATTCAGAAACAGGTTCTTTCCACTGGCCATCAGGTTACTGAACTCTAGGAACAGTACCCTTCACAGTGGACATTAAGGCAGGAATCCAACAATACTGAAAAGTCTTTACAGTGCAATATGTAACAAGGTCTTACCCGCAGCCAGACAGCAAAGTCAGCAGTAATCAAACTGAAATGTCTTACTGTGCAGTATAAATGTAGGCCTTAAATCAATCGCTTAAGTGCAGTTTTTCCAGTGAAAATAAGCTAATAACCTAGCAATGAGTGACAATCTGTTAAAGCAGTGCAATAATGCAAATATTTATTATTGTTGTGTTTGTCATCTGTGTTTATAGAATTTTGTGTATTATTATCATGATAAATGTAGTCTATGTTTTAAAAGCGCCTTGAGCCCAAAGAAATGTAATTTCACATGGTTCATACTTGTGTGAATAGAAGTGACAATAAAGTTTGCTTTTACTTTGGCTTTGACAATAAGCCAGATGCCAAGAGTGTACCAAAACTGATATATCAGTTCAGTCTATCAACATCTCAACCCCAGGCACATTAGCTCTAGATCCAAACACTACCACAAACTAATAAACAAATTCCTGAAGTTCATCACCAAGTATAGACTCAACCTAATACTTGGTGGTGATATTCACCCCAACCCTGGCTCACTCACTTCAGATACACATACCCCCTCTACTTGTAATCTAAGCTACAAACCTACAATTAATAGGCCAACTAACTCTCTCCTAGTCTGTCATCTCAATATTAGAAGCATTAATAACAAGGTACATGAATTGCATGCACTTCTGGATGTCCACTCCCCTGAGATTCTCTGTTTATCTAAAACCTGGTTAAAACCTAACACTAAAGACAATGAAGTGTTACCACCTGGGTACAACATACACAGGCTGGATCGTGCTTCGAGGAAGGGGTGGGGTAGCTGTACTCTATAAATCTGAGTTGAATGTCACCATAGATGTAATACAACCTCCTCAGATTAATAACTCTGAGATTCTTGCCACCAAATTGCAACTTAATAAAAATAAATGCATTAATATCATCTGTATGTACATTTCCCAGGTAACAATATATCTACATTTGAAGATATCCTGCACTGGTTATCATGTCACTACCCCCAAGAAACCCTACTACTTGGAGACTTTAACATAGACTGGGGCACCTGTTCCTTAGAATCCCCAACCACCCATATTAACCTGCATGCATTTACACAAATCATATCCACCCCTACCAGGATAGGTAAACCCAACCAAAAGAAAGTATACTTGACTGGGTACTCATAAACAGTCACCCCCAACTGTACACCTCTGGTACCCTCCTTAATGGCCTAAGCGATCACCTTCTCACATATGTAATTAAGCACAAAACCATTAATTCCCAACAACCCTTACTCAGAAAGGTTAGAAACAATAAAAACTTTGACCCTGCCAAATTCCAACAAGAACTAAACTCATGTAATTGGTCTATTCTAAAACACCTCCCCTTAGAGGGAGCAGTAGCATACTTTAACAACAAATTCCTTGAGCTCCTTGATTTGCATGCACCTGTTCGTTCAAAGAGAACCAAGGCAAAAACTGCACCATGGCTTTCTATAGAGTCTAAACTCAAAATTACCCTTAGAAACAAAGCATGGGCTTTATGGCGTTCTTCTAAAGACCCTCAAGATCACATTAAATACAGGCAATCCAGGAACGAAACCAAAAAATCAATTTTACAAGACAAAAAACAATACTATTGTAATTTACAGACAGTAAATCAAAATAAACCTCAGAAGTTTTGGGCAGGTTTAAATAATCTGCTACATCCTGGACAAACTTCAACCCCAATCCCTGCTGTTACTATTGATAAAACCCCTGAAGATGTTTCTGATAGTTTTAACCAATTCTTTACTGAGACAATTCAAGCCCTAGCTAGCCAACTACCTTCTAGCTCCCCTGGTCCTGAAAGCAGCACCCCTAGAAACCTACTTGCGTTCAGCTTCCAACCAGTCGCCACTTCACTTATCCGTACCTTGATCAAAAAATTAAAACCCACTACACTTTCTGCTGATCAACTCCCTGCCGAGTACCTACAAAAATCAGCTGATGCTATTGCTTACCCTGTCTCAATACTAATCAATCGAACCATAGTAGAAGCTAAAATTCCCACCATCTGGAAAATATCCTATGTAATCCCACTTCACAAAGGAGGCAGCTCTACTGAATTCTCCAATTATAAGCCAATAGCTATACTCTCTCCACTTGCAAAGATTATGGAAAAATGTATTCATAGACAATTCATGCACCACCTAATCCAAAATCGCCTTATGGCAGACATTCAGCATAGCTTCCGTCCTCATCACAGGACCACTTCAGCCCTCCTAGCCTTTACTAACACCATAAACGATAATCGCAACAATAATTATATATCCTCAGCCCTCTTTTTGGATCTTTCCAAGGCATTTGATATGGTTGATCACCAACTTTTAATCCACACCCTGCAAACATTCTGTCTAGATACTGGAGCCCTCCAATGGTTTCAATCCTACCTGAATGGTCGACAGCAGGCTATCCTCTGGCAGAACAAACTCTCTAACCTTCTACCTAACACCCTCGGAGTACCACAAGGCTCTATACTAGGGCCCTTGCTGTTCTCCACCTTCATTAACGACCTTTATACTGTCATCCCAAAAGTCAGCTGTATCCAATATGCTGATGACTCTACTCTGATTTGCTCAGCCACATCTCCAGTAGAGTTATGGTCAGCTACCCAGACCACCTTTAATACAATAGAAAACTGGCTTTCTGAACATCGTCTGATCCTAAATCCCAAAAAACTAAAATGCTGTTATTTTCACCAACACGTAGGTCTACCGCTTTCACCTTTACTATAAATTCAAATGATGGCACAATAATCTCCCCTGACCCATCTACAAAACTTTTAGGTGTCATCATAGACAATAATCTCAAATTTGACCTACATGTTAACCAAACTATCAAAACCATCAATAAAAAACTTGGGTCACTTTACAGAATAAAAGCCTTCCTAACCCCTCCAGCTAAAATTGCCATAGCTTGCTCTCACCTTCTTTCAACCCTTCTGTATGCATCCCCTCTACTCTCGAATTTAAATAAGACTGTTCTTAACAAACTCTCAGTTTGCTACAACCACATTGTCAGGTTTGCCACTGGGCTGCCTTTTAGGACACATCATTGCATCAATCTAAATCAGCTTGGTTGGCTTGAACTACCTAGCCTAATCCAGTATAACCAACTGATTATGGCCTATAAAATTCTCTATAATCCGGACAATACTCCTGCACTTAAAAATATTATCACCCCCTATAACAATCCTAGACCACTTCGATCCTCTAACAAACTACTAATTCAGACTAGCACAATTAATAACACAGCCGGTGATTCTCTCTTTGCAAACTCTGTAAGTAGATCCTGGAACTCACTTCCAGCTGATATTACCTTACTTTCCACCTTAGGTCAATTTAAAACTAGACTCAAACAACATTTGTCACTTCACTGGCTATGTCAATGTATCAAGCCTGGCTAACTCGAATGTGTAAAAATCTGTTAACCAGTTTACTGTGTAATTTAATTTAATCCTGACTTGTGCTCAGGACTAACTTTAACCTGTGGAACTTGTTTAACTTGCTTACTTATGTAATCTCTGTAAATAATCTGTTTGTAATATGTAATGCTGGTATTATGTAATGCTGTATCTGCTTACCCTTGGAGCTTTTCTCCCCGGGCCTCCGCTGAAAATGGACATGCATCCAGTCGGACTATCCCGGTCAACAAATGTAAAATAAAAAATAAACAAAATAAAAAATTTAAAATGCTAGCCAGGGTGTGTAGTAGAACTAACGCAGACAGAAAAAACAGAACTCAAATAAAACAGATTTTCCAGTCAGGAAAACTAATAGTAAAAGTATGCATGGCACCAGATACAATGCTGAAAGATTTGCTGGAGTATTTCACGGTTTTATAATTCTTATACTTCAAAATAAAACACTGCATTAACCAAAGTATGACATAAGTGCATCATCAAATGTATACTAGAGAAAAACAGCAAAGAAATGCAATCATCTCTGCAGCTACAATGTTTAGGAAAAAAAAAAAAAGCCAGAGTATAATTCAATATGTAAAAAACTTTGGAGAAATCCTTCTACCAAAGAACAATTGCCCTATAAAAGGCAATCATTGTCATTTTCATGAAAAATATAGCTGATATAAAATATAGGTGATATAGTAAAACCACTCCACAAAAAGCAGAGGTAATTTAACAAGGAACCCAGTGCAGTGCACACCTGGTTTACCGTGTAACTACTTTGAGTATCCTTACTCCAAGTTATAGTAATATAAGGGGGTTAACATAGCAGCAGGGGATGAAGGTACAGTCCCACACAATGAGGAATGCAGAGACAAAGTCCATTCCATAAATACTGTAATTGTTTTACAGTGATCCTCTGCATTATTTGTCTTATTACAAAAATCATAATTCATATTATGAAGTTGTGAGACTTATGATTACAGGTCTCAAACTGCTGACATGGACACATTGGTGAGTTATTATACAACAAAGCAGGTGGAACTGATCACACACTAAGTTCACCCACTAACAGCTCAAGGCACGGTAAAGTCTGCAGGAAAAATGGACAAAATATTTCATGGTATATTAATTTTACCTTTCAGACTTTATGTAGATACCCCAGGAAGTAAATGCAGTCCTATAGATAAGTATCCTTCTCACCCAACTGAAGTGGAAAGGAAAATGAAAAACCTTGAGGATCTGTTGTAATAAAACGTGAGTGCATAAAATCCACGGATGTCAATAAAAATGATGATTAACTATGATAGTATATTCAAAAGTATTAGAATTATAGTCTACTGCACTAGAAAATAAAAAAATCAATGGAAAGCCACATGGCACAAAGTGTTGATGACATACTTCTCAAAATGAATAATGCTGTTCAGCAAAATAGACATGAGGCCTCCCATCAGTTAGGCTTTAAGCTAACACTAGCAACATCAGGTTGCTCTCACCTCATGTAGGAGTAAGAAACTAGGAAGATTTAATGATAAAAAGATTAAGTTAATCTTAAAGAAAGAAAATGTGGTCTCAGTAAAGACACTGTAGAACTGCATGGATTTGTTTTCTTACATAGAAGAATTTTATTAAACCCAAGCAAGACTGACATAATAAGTGAGACTGCATCAACACCCACAAAGTATACAGCCATTCATTCTTTTAGGCATGGCAAACAACAGTGCAAGATGTTTTTAACTTTCACTGAGCTGCTAGCAAACCTTATTCAAAAAGTCATTTCTTGGGTATAGACTAGGAGGAAGGGCATTACAAAAGCTAAAGGATTGATCTACAATACAATACAAGCAAAACAAAAAAAAACTTGTTGAAACGGTTGGAGAAAATTGAAAGCACAAATACATCTTGTAATATGTGCCTGCAGATCAGTCATAGATGCAGAAAAATGAAATGTATAAGCAAGAAAATTAGCTTTTGTAATACTAATGCAACAGGAATGATTTCATTTGTGTTTTAGTGCACTCACAGTTACTCCTTTAACAAACCGTAAGCAATCTCATCCTGTCATCTGAGAGTATAGGCCACCCCTTACAATAGAATGGCAACCTTACAATAACCTACTGATTCTTCTGGGTTATAAAAGAGAATATTTTAACTCCTGGTATCCAGTTAACCTGTGAGTAAGTAACTACTGCAGCAATTCATTAAATACAGTTAGAAATGCCTTCACACAAAAGGTAAA
The DNA here is from genome assembly GCF_019279795.1 of Protopterus annectens. Taxonomy (NCBI): domain Eukaryota; kingdom Metazoa; phylum Chordata; order Ceratodontiformes; family Protopteridae; genus Protopterus; species Protopterus annectens. The sequence continues at coordinate 56,441,244 of NC_056725.1, forward strand.
ATAGACTGCAAGGAAGAATGGTGCAGTCATCAGGTGAATAAAAATCAGTTTTCTGCATTTAAGACAATATCAGCAATGACATGTAGCCATGTTTTCCTTTTTTTCATTCTTAAGCTGTTTCCAACTTACCATCTTCAAATTGCTGTTCTTCTGAAAATGCAACCAGTCAGACACCAAGTCAATTTTACTGAGCCACTTCAGGCTAGAGCCTTACATGTTTCTACATGAAACTCATACTATCATAGCCAAGGTAGAATTATTTGTGAGAAAAAAAGCTTTGTAAATATTCACAGTTGTATAGAAACTAAGCTTTACAGATGTGCAACAACAGAAGGTAATGTTCAAAGCAAACCAACAGTATCCACCAGGATAGGTAAACCTAATCATAAAGAAAGTATAATACATTGGATACTTATCAATAGCCATCCCCAACTGTACACATCATTCACCCTCCTTGACGATCTAAGTGACCACTTTCTTACCTGCATAAAGCCACAAACCTCCATCAGCCCATCCTAAGAACAATAAGATGCAAGAACTACTTTAACCCTACCAAATTCAAAGACAAACTTAAATCATGTAACTGGTCAGTCCTAAAACAATTACCCCTGGATGAAGCTGTGGCCTACTTTAATAACAAATTCCTTACTAGCTTAGATTCTCATGATCCCACTCGCTCCACTAGAATAAAAACAAAAGTTGCACCGTGAATTTCTAAAGATACCAAATCGAAAATCACCCTCAGAAACAAAGCATGGCGTATCACAAAAACACCCCCAGACCAAATTAAATATTGGCAGCTAAGAAATGAGACTAAAATATCCATTTTACTAGATAAAAAAACTACTACTGCCATCTACAACAGAAAAATCAAAGTAACCTTCAAATGTTCTGGGCAGGTATAAATAAATTAATGCACCCAGGTCAAACCACCACTCCAACCCCCACAGCTGACATTGAGAAACCACCTGAGGATGTTGCAAACACCTTCAACCACTTCTTCACTGAGACTATCCAATCCCTAGCCGGTCAGCTACCTCCTAGTTGCCCCAGATCAAAGTCCTGTATTGCGAATACCCAACTCTCCTTTAGATTTCAACCAATTGCCACTTCATTTATTTAAGCTCTAATCAAACAATTAAAACCTACTACCCTGTCAGCTGATCTTCTCCCTGATAAGTATCTGCAAAAAGGTGCAGATGCCATATCATACCCCATCTCCATTCTAATCAACTGAACCATAGCAGAAGCCACCATCCCCTCCATCTGGAAAATATCTTATGTAATACCACTCCATAAAGGTGGTAGCTCCACTGAACTATCTAATTTCAGACCCATAGCTATATTGTCTCCACTGGCCAAAATTATGGAAAAATGCATCCATAGACAGTTGCTACACCATCTTATCCAGAATAATCTACTGGCCATCTCTCAGCATGGTTTCAGGCCTCATCACAGCACCACCTCAGCCATCCTTGCCTTCTCTAACACCATAAACTATAACCATATCAATAACAAATTATCCTCACCCTCTTCTTGGATCTCTCCAAGACAATCGATATGGTTGATCACCAGCTACTAATCCATACCTAAAAACAACTTGGTTAGATAATCTAGCTCTCCAATGGTTCCAATCTTATCTGAATGGTAGACAACAGCTGCCCTATGGCAGAACAAATTATCTTAGCAGAGTTAGCTCAAATGGTAGAGTGCTTGCTTTGCATGCAAGAGGTAGAGAAATCGATAGCCTCATTCTTCATCTTTGTATAGGCCCCAGGGCCAATAGCCTAGTGCCAACCCATGAACCTATAAATATTGTGAGAAGAAATAGCCAGGGAATTGTTATGGCTAGGCTTGTATAGGCCCTAGGGCTGATAGCCTAGTACCAACCTATGAACCTGTGAACCTAATCTACCCTCCTACCTAATACCCTGGGAGTCTGTTATCAAAATATCAGGATCCAAACAACAGCCACAGATAAAAAACAGAGCTTTATTCACCTAAATATTTTGGCCAACTTACTACTCCTCAATGACATAAGCCAAAAAATAATTTAAAAGTTTACTAATCTTATCACTAAGAACATTAAAAACTGTTACAAAATAAATCTCTTTTTCCCACTTCCCTGTTCTTTAGTATTCCAAATGTGCAGGATATCATATCTAAAAAATGAAGAATCATCTATATCATTATTGTCCAATTTTCTAAGTGGCACTTTATAAACTGCCTCTATGCCATTCCGACACTTGCTCATAACATTTTAAGGGTACCTACATTATCTATATTATACCCTCTCACAATAAACATTTTAACTGTAAATTGAGCTTTCCTATCAAAATCTACATCATTACTACAAAGTTTACTAAGCCAGGAGAATTCTCCATAAGGCAAAGATGCAATAAGGTGGGGGGTGACAACTTGTGCTATGTAAAAACATATTCCCTCCCCTAATTTTCCTACAAATCAAAGTAGTAATTGCTGCATCATCCAGCCTCTTCAAGTTTAAGTCCAAAAAATTAACCTGATTGCCCAAATGCAGACCATCAAATCAAAAATTAAATATGTTACTATGCAGAGAATTTATAAATCCATTCACCTTATTTAAACCACTCTTACAGACAAAAATCAAATCATCTATATATTGAAAATATCCTAGTACATGTTCTTTAAAAAATCTCTTTGCTATATATAGTCAATTTCAAAAAGGAATACAGACTGGCATACATGGGGGCAAAAGGTGCCCCCATGGCTGCACCTTGAATCTGATGAAATAGCTCATTATTGAAAACAAAAAAATATTTTCTAAACCACACTTAACCAGCTCTACAATGAAACAAGATAATGGGCTGTCACCCAGGAAGTATTGCAAAGACTGACTAATGCAATGGTGTTGAAAGTTAGTATACAAACTCTATACATCCAACACCGTCCAATACGAGTCCTTTTCCTACTTCAGACAAGATATTTTGTCTATGAAATCTTGGTTATCTCTAACATAAGAAGTTGTTTGTTTAACAAATGAAAAAAAAATATTTATGCAAGAACAAACTGATATTATGAAGAAAATATCTGCAAGCAGATACAATGGGTCGTTCTTTTAAATTATCTAGACCCTTATGGACTTTAATAAAAAGTCGCTAAATCACATTCCTGCACATTTAATGCTCTCCTTTATTGATATTACAGTCTTATCTTCATCACTCCTTTTTTCTCATTCTTATACCGATATACCTTTTATTGCATTTTTCCCCTTTATGCTACTTTAAAAGATTGAAAACAGAAATTCAACAACCGGGGGGTATCAAGGTTTTTTTTTTTTTTTTTCCATAAAAGTATTCTGTTATTTTCCCCTTATTTTCCTTGTCATATTCCAACCCTATGTTCTAAGGGGACCCCCTTTTTCTTTTTTAGAAACTAATAAAATTTTCACATTAGCCCCTTTTTTACTTTCCCACTTTAAAGACCTATTCGGGCCTTAGTCTTAAAACAATAACTGGATATTTTTCCCTTTCCTACCCTTTCTGCTTAGTTCTCATGTTTTTTTGTTTCCTTTGATTAATTTTTTTTTTTTGCCCCCTTTATTAAAATTTTTTCCCTTTCCCCCCCCTTTAGACCACTTATATCAAAACCTAGACAAATTTTGCAGAAGAAAGGGAAAAATTTTAAAAAAAAATTTAAAAACTTCCTATGACATCCCCCATTTTTTTCCCTTCAAGTTGCCATAATATATTATCCCACAAAGGGTTTTACCAAAATTTTAACCCAGTGAATTACCACAAGTTTTTGATTTTAGGGGCTCCCTTTTCAATTTTTTTCCCTTTTTTCCCCCAAGTGCAGTTATTTGGTATTTAAATTTTCATTCTTTTTGGGGGTCAAAAAAGTCCCTTTTTTTTGGGTTTTTCATTTTTAATTTACTTCAGAAAACTTCCAAAGACTGGGTGAAGACCCCGGGGGAAACCCTATTATTACCTCGACCCACCCTTTTATTTGATTTCTATTTTCCCACTCTTTAATTTTTGGATTTTCCCCTAACCACTTTTAAAAAGGCCATACCATTGTTTTTCCTTTTTTTGGCCATTTTTTTTTAAAATACAAAGAACATTGTCAATTTTAAAAACTACCATCCCTAGCATTTAGCCCTCATCACGCACTTAAGATCCTGTTCTACATTTTAACCTTTTTCCAAATATATCTCAACCCCCTGACTTCGGAATCGAGTTTACCCGGTAAAATCATACCTAAAACCCTGGTTATATCCCCTCAAATTTACCCTTTTTCCACGTTTTGGGGGGGGAAGACAATCCCACCATTACCCATTTCTTTTTTTTCCATGCAGGGAAAAAATGTTTTGGCTCTTTTTCCTCTTTTTGGGGGAATTTTTCCATTTGCCCTTTTAACCAAAAAATAAAATACAGGATAAAACCAGGAAAAAAATAGGCTTTACACCAAATATTTTGGAATTTACTACCCTCTACAAAACCAAAAATAAATTAAAAGTTTCAACACACAAGAAAAAAAAACTTTAAAAAATAAATTTTTTCCCACCCCCCTTTCTTTTTTCCAAAGGCAAATAATTTTAAAAAAAAAAAATATCTTATCATTAGCCTTTTTTAAGGGGACATAAACTCCTTTCCATTCTGCCTTGTATCATTTTAAAGGTACCTACAAATTAATATTACCCCCTTGCAATTTTTTTTTAATTTAAAATATTTCCCTAAAAAAATCACACTTCTAAAATTTAAAGCCAAAATTTCCCCATAAAAAATCAAAAAAAAATTTTATGAAAAAAATTTCCCCCCAATTTTCCTAAAATCAAAGTATAAGCGAATCCCCCTTTAAGAAGTAAAAAATTTGTTTCCCCCAAATGCAGAAAAAATCAAAAAAAATTTTACATCAAGAGTTTTAAACCCATCCACCTTTTAAAAATTTAAGCAAAAATAAATATCAAATTTTGAAAAACCCATCATTTTTAAAAATTCTTTGCAATTATAATTTCAAAAAAACAACTCTACGGGGGAAAAACCCCCTTCATTTAATTGAAAATACTATTATTGAAAAAAAAATTTTTCTAAACCAATTAAAGCCACAATGAAAAAAAAAAAAGGGGTGCCCCAGGGATTGAAAGGATACCAATTTTGGGAAAAAAAATTTAACCAACACCATCCAATACAATTTTTTCCTACCAGAAAGTTTTTTGCAAAAATTTTGGTTATTCAAATGGTTGGTTTAACAAATAAAAAAAACATAAAAAAAACCTTTTATAAGAAAATATTGCAAGAATCGGGGGTTTTTTTAAAATTTTTAGATTTGGGTTTAAAAAAAAGAAAATAATTTGCAAAATGTTTTTAATATTCAGCACCCTTTTTCCCCCTTTTTTATTTTAACCCTATCCCTTTTTAATCAATCTTTTTTCATTTAGCCTTTTAATTCCCTTTTCCATCCCTCCTTTTCCCTTCTTTCTTTTCCCAAAAATTTAAATTAAATTTCCATTCTTTTTTTCCCTTCCCACCCTTTTTTTTTTTTTTTTTATTTTCCTGCATACCCCAAAATTTCTTTACGTAATATCTGATTTTTTAGTCCCCTTTTACCTTTTAAAAGCTTTCCCCCTTAAAACTTGATAGCCCTAAAAATCTCTTTGAATTTCAAATTTTCCACTTTCTAATTTTTCCTTTGCCTTTAATTAATGACCCTTTTGCCTAAAGTTCCCCTTGCCATTCTAAAATTATAAAATAAATTCCACCTTCTTTCCTGCAATCCCCTGCCCCTCCATTTCTTGCTTCAATTCCTCCCTGCTTTAATAGCATTTTTAATTGCACTAAAAAGGTTTCCCTTCTTCCATCTGACCACATTTTGCCTTATCTTTTTCACTGTTTTTTTTTTCCCCATTCTCCTTTCCAAGTTCTTCCTATCATTGACCCCATAAAAACCTTTTTTTTCCCCCAACTTTTTTGGGCTCCTTTTCCTTCCAAGCCTCTAATCTTCCCCCAACTTCAAAACCCCACCTTTTTCTTGTTTTAAAACTCCTATTCGGAAAGCCATCTGGGGGGTTTTTTCCCATAACTTTAAAATTTTATTTTATGAATCAAAATAAGGAAAAACCCCGGGAAAAAATGGTCCCAAAAAAAAATTGATGCTTTTTAAATAAAGACATTTAAAAGAAATTTACTCCAAAAAACAAGTCAAGGAACCATCTCAAACAGAAGCTTTAAAAAATTTACTGGGAAAAACAACAACCAGAATCATATGTACATAATACAACAGACGGGAAAAAGAAAATTTAGAGGTACCCCACCTGTAATTTAAATTACCTATGGGTTTTTTGGTCAAGGTAAGGAGTTATCCCCCCCCCCGGGGGCCAAACAGGCCCCGGGAAAATATGCCCTTACCTAAAACCCTGGCTGCAAGGCCATGGTTATCCATCCAAAAAAAGCACATAACCCAAACTCGGGCCCCACCCGCGGGTTTGAAAATGAGTCATGCCCTAAACCAAGCCCTTTTTGAAATCCCAAACCGGACGGGGGGTGGTTAAACCCATCTGTTTTCCAACTTTAACCCTCCCCATCAAAAGAAAAAAAAATGGTTAAACCCTTTTAAAAGATTTGCCAACTCCCCCAAAAACCCACCGGGAAATAGAACTCCAAATGATTAACCAGTGACAAGTGGGTCCACGGGTTCATGGGGCCCCCTTTTTGGTACATTTCCAAATCGGCTCAAAAGGCAGGATAAAAACAGGAAAAAACCCTCCTCGTTGGACATCCTAAAAAAGGGGCCTACTAGCAGATGACGGGGCAAACCAGGCCTAATTAATAAAAAATGATTGCACCCTTTTTAAAAAACTCGGGCCCCCATAAACTAAAAAAGGGCTGTTATTAAAACCCAAAAGGGGATAAAAAACCCTTGGGGAACGGGGGCAGATCCTCCTTTGAAAATACACCCAAGTGTGGGAAACCTTCAGTGGCAACCTCTAAAAATTTCTCACCAGAAAAAGATCTTTCCCCTTACCTCATCAAAATTATAAGAAAGGGTATGTCCTCACCATCCCCAAAAATAAAATAAAAATACCCCGGGATTACCCCCAAAAAATCCATGAAGTTCAAAAATATTTTCCCGGTACGCCTACCAGATGCCCCAAACAAAAACTATTCAAACCCGGGTTTGGAATCCCATTTAAAGAAATCCCTCCCTACTACAACCTGGGGACCAAACCTTGCACCACAAAAAAAGAAATCCAAATTTTCCAAGCCCCCAAACTCTGGAAAAAACCTTCAATAAACAAAGCTAATTAGCCTTTAAAAAAAATCATATTGGAAAATAAAATTCACCCACCCTCTTGGCCTTAAAAGGGACAAAAAATAATTTTTTGGGTGGAAAACCGGGTCCCTTTTTTGGCTGGGCTGGAAGGCCCCGGGGGAATAATCCTTGTTGAAAGCTGAAATTTTTTAAAACTGGCTTTTTTGGCGGGGGGGAAAAACAGACCTTTTCAATGACAAAAACGGGTATTTTAAAACTTATTAACATTAAAAAAAGCATCATTTCAGGCCCACATGATTTAAATGAGTATAAACATAAAATACCCGCAAAAGTTCAGGCACCAGTTTTTTCATTTTTATGGGTAACAATTTTTAATTAAGCGCTATTTAAAAAAAAAAAGCGGCAATTCAGTTTAAAATTTTTTTTCACTAATTTTTAACTATAAAAAATTTTTTTTAAAACTCTTAAACGACACCCTTTTAAAAAAATTTGTTTCATTTTTCCTTTTATTTTAAAAAATTTTTTACAGACGCAGTCAAAATAGCATTTCAGCTTTTTTCTTTTTTTTTTGAAGAAATTTGAAACTGAGTCTTTTCATTATTTATGATTTTGTTCCAGTTTTGAACAAACATTTATGGTAAGGGGGAATGAAGCCCCTTGCATTAGTACTTTCGGGGCAAATGGGAAAAAAAGGGGAAAAAACCCCGACCAATCAATTGCATTCTTCCATATAAAGGGCCCCGGGGGTGGGGGGGAAATTTGAGAACCACCCCAATTTACAATTTTTTCGAAATTTTCCTTTTGGGGGGAAAAGGGGTGTTGCCTAATTTTTGAAAAGTTAAATCTTTTGGGGTTTTCCTTAAATTTGGTGTTTTGTTTTATAGCAGTTTGGGGTAAAAGGGATCTAACTTCTTAGAGGCTGGGGTCCTATATGGGATTTTTTTTTTTAACAGTTTTTTTTTTTGGACATTTTTTATGGGGGGGAAAAAAAGAAGGTTTCCTTTTTAGGGATTTTCTTTTGGGGGTCCTCTCGTGTAAGTGTTATGAGGAAACAAAGCTTTTAAAAAAAAAGTAGGTTTTTTTTTAAAAAAGCTTTTTTTTAATGCAATAAAATTTTGGGGGGGTTATACGAAGATTTAAAAGAGGTTTTTTTCCCTATTTTTCATGTTAAACAACCAAGTGGGTAAATTTAGTTACCCCCAGATGTTTTGTTAAAATTTCCCCCCCCCCCTCTCTTTTTGTAAAAAACCCAAATTTTTTAAATTCATATCAAAGTCATCATTAAAACAAATTTTTCAAAAAATTTTTCCCCTTATTGGGCAATTACCCTCCAAAAGTTCCCCCCCTTTGCAGAACTAAAAAAAATTAAAATTGGTTTTTCCCTACAAAAAAATTTATTTAACCAATTTTCGCCACGGAAAACTAAGTTTTATCTTGGGAAGTTTCAAATCAAACTTCTTTAAATTCTTTTTTTTTTGGGGGGGTAAAAAAATTAGTTTTAAAAAAATGATATTCCAAGTTTATTTTTTACCATTTATTTTAAGGTGTTTTTTATAATAGTGGAAAATAATTTTATGAATTTAATGGTTTGGAAAAAAAAATTTCCATTAAAAAAAAGTAATTTTTGTGGTTATTAATTATTAAAAATCTTAGAAACCCAAATAGTTAAAAAACAAAAAAAACAGTTTTGTGGTTTTATAATAAACATAAATCATTGTATACAAATTTAATACATTTAGATACAGGGGAAGTTTTTTATAAAACCCCATAAAAATTTCAGTTTGGCAAACAAAATTAACTTTTTGCATGGGTGAAGTTTTGTTTTGGAAAAAAAATCCGGGCTAATTAAAAAGAGAAACAGAAATAATAAAAAAATTTTTGGTGCCCCAATAAATTTAGCTAACATTGAGTAAACCCCCAGAAAAATACAAATTATTGGGTTTAATGAGTTGAAACTCACTTTTAACCAAAAACCGGGGGAACCCCCTTGTCCTCTTGAGGGGTGGTGGGGTTGACCCCACCACTTTTTAAACCAAGTTTCTGACCTCAAAAAAGGGGGTTTCAAATTGTTTTATTTAGTTTTTTCCCTTTTTAAAAATTTTTCATTTGAAAATTCCCTTAGTAATTTCCCCTTTAAATAATAATAATTCTGCTTTTTCTTCATTTTGGCTCCTTTTGGTAAAAAAGTGTGCCTTCTCCGTGTTTACTTGCATTGCCCATGTGTAACCCCCCAAATTTCTTTTTAAATGCTGTCTTTCTCCCATCTTCTATTTTTTATAAATCCAGTAAAACACCATTAAATGCAATTATGCTTTTAATCTCAAATTATTAAATTTAAAAAATTATCTTTGTTTTTAACACTTTTCATTTTATTTTCAATTTTGAAATGCCAGATAAAAATGGATTTTCTTAATTATATTTCAATATTTTTTTTTCCCTTTTGGGGTCTTAAAAATCTTTGTTAAAAATTGAAATAATGTCCTGTTGTTTCATTACCATTGTAAATATGAACCCCCTAAAAAATGATAAATTTTGTTTTAATTTATTACTTTTTTTTGGGGGTCTTTTAAACACTAATTTAAAAAATGTTCAATGAATTAGTAAATTTTTTTGGAAAAAAAATTTTTTAAAAATTTTTTAAAAAAACCCCCAAAAACCAAAAAAACCCCTTAAAACCACATCAACCCACACAAACAAACCCCTTTTTAATCCACATTTTAACCCCAAAAACCCTCCCCCTGGTCTTCACTATTCACACTACCTACCCCCCCTAACCCTAACTCCCCTCCCCCCTCCCCTAATTCCCAAAACCCCAATTTACCTACCCCCTAACCCTAATCCCCAACCCATCCTCCCCCACCCCCCCCAATCACCCCCCAACCACCTTTTTTTCCACACATCAAAAACAACCAACCAACCGACTTTCCCAAAAAAAATTTTGGCGCGTTTTTTCCCCGAATATCAAAAAATTGTTTCAAGAATTTAGTTGTAAATAGCCGTTTTTGAACGTTTCAGATGTTGAAAAAATTTAAATTTGCCTTCTTTTAAAAATTGAAAACAATGATTATTAAAAGGTCTAAATAATTAGTTAAAAGATTGGGTTAGATGAAAAATTAGAAGGAGATGAAAAGGGAAAGGGATGGATGGATGGATGGATGGATGGATGGATGGATGGATGAATTATAGGGAAACCTACTCCCAGACAGTAGTAACAGATGGTGAAGAACCGGAGAATGTGAAATTGTCTCACGTTAGTATTATAGGTGGAAACATAATATTTTTCATTGCATTTGACATAAAGTACAAGGTGACAGGTTAAAGGGGTTTTCAGTTCACAAAAATATAGCCTGTAAAACTATAACTAAGTTACAGTGTTAGAGATTATTAAGTGATTTAAAACATACCCATTTGTTGTCCTTAGATTTATAGTTTCTAATGCATTTGGTTTACACAAATGCATTGATATAAAACTTTATACTAGCTAACTAGCTATATAATCCCAAATCATACCAGAAAATAAGTTTCTTTAAATCATGCACCATTTTTAAATGCTAGCAAACTTTTGTTCAGTTAGTATCAAAGATGTGAGCCAATAAAATTCAGACAAGAATGGTAACTCTGAGAAGCCCGTGAAATGATCCTAATATAACTTGCAAAATGTTATACAGCATTTCTATTACAATGAAGCAGTCTCATACATACATACATTCATATGTGTAATACCTATAACCTTAATAGTTGCAAAGTAAAAAAAGGAAAAGAAAATCATGCATTTAATATTTTACATTGCATACCAATTCATGCCACTAAGTATTAAAACAGTTACTGCAATACAATTTTATTTTATACAATAAGCAAAAATTCTGCACAGCTAAAACAAATTACTACCTGATTTATATTTCATTGTGCTACATATCACACACACACACACACACACACAATCCATCCAGAGTAAGTAACCAACAGCATTTTTATATCAGTACTACACCCCACCAACATAAAGAGCAACTCTGTAATAATACATTTACATTAAAATAATGACAAAGTTAATAAAGTTCCACATAATTATAGTCTGAAGCTTATACATGTAGAGTTCATTTCCATCAGCCTCTGTAATAATACTTTATCATAAATGTCAAACCAATGAAACAGCTTTCGTTTCATACCAAATTAATACAGCATCATTTGTAGACTATGTTTTAAAGTTTTCCCTGTAATACATTATCTAATCTGAAAAGTATCTTTACTCTACATAATAGAAGTGTTTGGTATAATACACATTATACCTACTCTTCTACATCTTTTTAACCATGCTTTACAAGAATATTTGCATCCTCTCTCAAAATTAGACACTTTCAAAATGGAATTTCATGGTATATAATAACTGCATCAGCACTAATTTACAAGTGTCATCCATTCCTGAGCCTTATAGAAAATTACGTTGAACATCAGCAAGTAATTATCAAAGTGCATGTATACGTGTTGTTGATATGATGCTTTATACTTCTGTATATATGATCACTGCAGTTGGTTTTCAAAGTTGCACTCTGAAACATTTACAGGTCTTTAATGACCTCAGCACAGGCACACCATCAGCATGCATGGCGTTTTTGGTAAGTTAATACTTGTGTCACCATATGTATATTAGCTAACTACAGAACAGGAGGATTACTCATTATCTTCAAGTAGCAAGCACATTCATTTTGTAAGGCTATAAGTTTAAAATTATCAAAGAACATTTGGTTAATTTATTTATTTTATGCTATGGTTTTACCATGTTTATTCCACCACTTTCCCCTGCACACCATGTAAATAGATAATAATTTTACTACAAGACAGTGTTTATTGATGTCTTAGCACTGAATGTTTTCACTATTGTTTACTTGCTTTAAATGTACCCACTGCTGTCTGACACTTATTGACAAGTATGACAGAAGACATTGTCGAAGAACTGCATGTTCAAGTTTTTAAGGAAATGGAAGAGTCTTCTCAAATAATAATAATAATAATATCAAACCATAACAGCCTGTTTTGTTAAAAGGTCACACATGTATTGCTCAAGATGCTTCTATTTAATTACCTTGTTTTGTACCACTTACAGGTTGTATAATTTACAGTTTCTGCAGAGACAGATACCTTGTAGAGAGCTGTCACTCTTTTCTGTGTGAGACTTAATGCTTGCTGTGCTTCTGTAATTTCACACAATGTATAATGTAACTTTACAGTTCAAAGATTCAGAATTGGATAGAAGATGTCAATTAATTAAAAAATTCAAAAAGCATTTAAAATACACTTGGTGATAATTCTAACTACTATCTAGTATTTAATTATCCAAAAGAAATTACTAATGAAAGTTTTTGTGCACCATATAATGACTTCATGTATCAGATGTGTCCCAGGAAACGGAAAACAGCCTAATCTCTGGCAGACATTTGGAAACTCCCCTCTTAGTAATATTAATTTATTACCTAGAGAAGGTGAACAACACCTCTCAACCAACAATATATAGACCAAATATTTACTTTTGGTATGTAGTGTCAGAAGATAATTTATCACACAAATCTATTAAGTTTCATCCTCTTTTAACCTCACTCACAAATACTATGACAGAAGACAACTGTTCTATTTAGTATTACTGGCATTACTGGATGTGAGGAAAATATTACGGATGACAGCCTTGTTTCTAGAGGTGAGAAATTTAATGTTAACATTCATAGCTCTAATGAGCAAAAATTATTTGCAACCTACAGGGCAAAAGGAATTAACCCAAAAACTTTTCTGAGTTACACATCTTACTAAAAAAGACAAGGCCTTAGGATATAATGTATAACCTCTAAACTAACAAACCACAAACCAGAAAGTACCAAAGTAAGAGGAAGAAATACTTATCAATGATGATGATTTAGCAATTAAACATTTATGTGGAAAAATGGCAAATCTTGAATCCAATTAAATTGCCATGACATTTCTTCAGGAGCAAGAATACATAATATCGTGTGTGCTGTCATAGGTTTATACCCTTTTAAAGAGCTAGGTTGTGAAAGATTTATATTGGAAGTTTTTAATGAACTTGAGCATTCCTTTTCTAAGGCTTCAGACTTGGAATAACTAATTAACAAGGTGATCTTTCAATCAGGATGTGGGGCCATTTACACTGCAGAAGGAGATGAAAAGAGGATTAAAAATGTGCTGCGATTATCTCAGTTTGCAATATTTTGAGTGTATGTTGTTAATGATTTGATTGATGTTTTTATCCATACCTCAGTTACCTATTTAGACAATATGATTTATATAAGAATGTTCAATATACGTCTTCTAATGGCAAAAGCTTAGGAGATAAATTCAGTGAAATGTCATTAGTTGTATAATTACATAAGATGGACACCTGTGCTATAAATGGAAATGACTTCAAACACAGCAATGTTAACTAATGCTTACATTCCTCATGCTTACAAATGCATGCATGAAGCACATAGGGATGTATGTTGACAAATATTCTAAATAACTTTAGATCTAAGAAATGTTACAATGGTCGTAATGCTCAAATATGCCAGATTACTCAACAGTTAATCTATACTGATATAGTATTGATAGAGAGCTACACAGCCCACATCCTGGCATTATTAGAACTTCAATAATTTTTAGGAGACCTCTACAAATGAACAATAGGTGCATCAGTATTTATGATGACAGATTTCACCCACACTCTCCTTAGTTCATTAATATCTCTGAGCTGTGGAATATTTCATGTCTAGCAACCTACACATATCCTTACACTCCAGATCATTTTCTCAAAAATCAAATTTAGAAGCTTTAGTCAAGCCAACAAAATTATCTTGTGACTAGTCAATGGTATTAAAAAGTACAGAAAGCAATGTGTTTTTTTAGAATGAAGAGTCAAGGCATACAAAGCATTTACATTAATACTGTGATGTGATATAATGCAGAGGACCCTAGAATTAAATTTTTTGTAACATTTTTCATATAACTTTTCATATTTTGAAGACTATGCATGCTACACAAAGGCCCTGGGATTTAGAAACATGCTCATGTTCACTGCTATAGTGGTGAGCCAGAAACAGTATATATTCTGCAGAAGATGCAGCTTGGAGTCATTAAAATATGAAAAGTCCGAGCTCACACAGCAGTTAATTAGCAATCTCACCCGCAACAATGATAACACCTGTGGAGATGTGCTTCCTGAACAGTATTTTTGTACTGTGACCAGCATAAGTACTCAACGCAGAGCATGTGCACATTTCAGCACATTCATGTGCTTACAAATGCAGCAAGATGATAAAAGCAGGTATCAGCCTTAAAGGGTCTACTGCAGTCTTTAAATCTATCTTTTGACCAGATAAAGGGGTGGAAATGGGACTATAGGACAGTAGGAACATGGAAAAGCACAGTACAAGAAGCATATAAGGAAAACAGATAAGGAATGAATAGAATGGGGTAGGGAATGAAGGGTAGTTTTTTTGTGAGACAGATGCTCATTTTCTTTTTTTCCAAGAAAAAAGAGTGGTGGGGAAGAATATAAGGGAAGGTGAATGTACGGTAACCAAGTAAAGGTAGGTAGCAGGGGCAAATCAACAGTCATAACACAGACAAGACTGACACAGGAGGTGCTGGTACACTGAAGAAAGGGCATGACAATGAGATTTGGGTAGCAGACAACAAAGTGAAGACACTGAATTTGGGGAGGATTGTACAACAAGCAGAGGAGGGCAAGTACACCAAAGGGAGGGAACACCATGATGGGGGGTAGAATGGATATGATCCCCTAGACCATCCTGCCTATGTCATACCCGATGGTGAGGAGTCGTACACCACCCTGCACTCCTTCACTACTGGTTCCTAGCTCATATGGAGCTGCCAGTGGCTGGCAGGTATGTGAATCTAGAAGTTGCAAGAGGAGTCTTCCCAGACTGCCATTGCACACTTCAGTGAGCTAGCCCACCAGTGATGTAGCTAAAACCCCTGGCAGTGTCACCATCAGAAACTACAATGCACCTCAGCAGTCAAGCCCCAGTAGGAGAAGGGAAGGAAGGCCTATCAGCCTCATCTAACAAGTACAGTCCAACATATTCCTGGTGGTATCTGTCTGTGGGGGCTGGTAGAACGTGGTGGAGCCACTGGTACTTCTGTCACAGCTACTGTATGGAAATGCAAAATAAAGGCAGAGAAATTACATTATAAAGCAGTTAAAATGAATAAAAAAGAAAGCACAGCAACCAAGACATAGGGAAGAAAAATGGAGACATAATATGAAATGAAGAATGATTACTATATAAACATGGCATTATTCTACAACTACTCCAACAAAATACCTTTTAAAAACTCAGATAATATACACAGTTGAATAGTATGAGCACACTGACATATGCTGTCATATTCTACCCAGCTATGCTGAGTACAGCCAATAATGAAGGGTGCAATAACTCAACTAGTCATGAGTGACCCCGGCAGTTTACCTAAATATTACTAAAACATATGACATTATCTGTGCATATATCCTGCTGATATTTACTGGATATCATAAAATACACTCCTAACATGTGAGCAAAGTTATAACCTCAGCTGGTGACAAAAGATATATTACCTGGTTATGTAAAGTGCCATACACTGTCTTACAACAATTACATGAAATATTTCCTATAGATAACTTTTCTGAAAGTACATACTGCTGTGATAAGCTAACACACTTCAGAGATATTATTGAGAAATTAATAAGTGTAGGTTTTATAATTATATGGTAAAAGTCTCAGGTGTACTTATCCCAGAACCTGCAAAATGTACCAATGCAGGTTTTCAGAAGTTGGTCCATCAGCTCCCCCACCAGTTCTGTCATTTGCATGGGGAGGTGACATAGTTAAAATGCTCAGTGATCATGACCTGTGAAGCCCCAGCAAGAGCAGGGAAGGAAGGGTTTTATGTGAGATGTGGAAGGTTCTATCCAGAAATTCTTAACCACCTATTATTAATGTACACTGCAAGTGTACGTGTAGGTGACCAACTTCATGTAAGCCTGTAATGTGTGAATTTGCCACCAGCTAAAACACTCAGAGTTTGTGATTCAGGAACATTCATGAGCCAATTCCTCGTTTGCAAAATTGTTATTCTCAGATGCCCAAATCTGCATGATATAAACAGCAACACTATGGAAAGGGAAGCAGTGCTCCGGCTCCATACCATTGACACCTATGTGAAGCTGAGTGAGTGTGAGAACAGCAGCAGTACTGCTTAAGGTAGTTTCCAGATGCTTCTATCATTTCTTTTGCTGTTGTTGTTGTTGTCCTTGTGTGGGGAAGAATATTTTCAGTGGCTAATATACACTTTATAATAAGAATAAACTTCATGGGGAAAGCAAAAATGTGTAATACAATTAATAAGAAAGGTACATGGAGATTCACACTGTAGGAATGCTGTAAGGCAGCACTTAAAGGTGCCAGCCCAACACAAGCTTGGATATGCTTGGATTGATCCCTTTCAGAAACTTGAAGTTTCAAAACTTTGAACTTCAAACGGCCGAGACCATAAGATCGAAGTTTTGAAACTTCAAACGTTTTGAATGGAGATCGCTGTACAATATGGAACGGGATATTTACCATTTTCCTCACTGTAGTGTGATCTTGGAGCTGGTATTTTTATTTAGCAGGTGATGTGGGGGGTGCAGGGGGGGTATGCCCCCTGCAAAAGTGTAAAAAAAGTTTTGTTTTTAATTTTTTAATTAGGTTTCGAAGCTTCAAAATTTTGATCTTATGGTCTTGACTATTTGAGGTTCAAACTTTTGAAACTTCGAGCTTCTGAAATAGAGCCACTTAGACATACAGAGCAGTGTGCAACAGTAACTTGCCAATGTATAAGGAGTGGGGTATGCTGTCATATTCTGACTACTGCTGTACAAAATATCACTGAATATACTTGAGGAGAAATATTTAACCACTATTGTCATTAGGTATCAACATACTGGATGCGTTTTTTACCTTGTATACTGGATAAGTCTATACTGGACTCAGTGCTGTGGAGACAGACAAAATAACATAGCAGTTATATAGGGTAACATATAAAGCAGGTTGGGCTATGGTGCCTACTTCCATGCAGTTTATGGGTACAGCTTAAACTGACATCTGTTTTGTGCCTAGGTAGCTGTAAATCTTTACATGGGAAGCATAGCAGATATATGGCTGAGGGTTACCATTATGATTGTATTTGTTTCACTGTATAGTTATGAGTAAGCTGATTGGTGATGAGGTACTACTGATTAGTTGACATTAGGTGGGCTGTTTGGCCTATGCCTGTGCTATATAGTGGAGTATGGTAGTATAGCAAACTGCTATTGTTGGAAAAATATGTATTAATATGTGTATGCTTAATGACAAATTAATAATCAAGTGTTTTTAATATGCTTTTCATTCTATTTCTTATGCACTGTGATTTATATAAATTGAGTTTCATATGAGACCAGAAATATGCCTTATGGAAACTGCAGCATGCTTACTGAAACTTGCAAGTTGCCCTCTGACCTAGTAACTGCTAGCACAGCAATATTCTTGTTTATGCCTTGTGGAAATGTACTTGAGAAGCAGGTGTTAATCTGCTAGGTCAGAAGCATATGAATAGACAATGTACCATTTAATAAATGTAATGATTCCAGACAGACAGCCTTGTTCAGAGGATGGGAACCTCTGCAGATGCAGTAGTTTAGAGATAAGTTAGACAAAGGCTTATTGGAGAAATGAACTGCTAGCATTGTGTTCGATTTAGCTATAGTATCTTGAATGTAACATAACAAGTATCTAACTGAAAGTAACCAAGGCCATGATGTTTTCCTCAGGATGTTTCACATAAAAATTGTTTAAATCAGCAGAAAATCATGGGAAAGATGGTCAGCAGATTATTTAATTCAAAAGGTGGTAGTGGAATTTACGTCAGCATGGTAGGACAGGATTAATTTGATAACCTATAAAATGAATGCATTTCCTGTTTCTGGTTAGACAAATTCTGTATTAGCACGTTTTTGTCTCCTTGCTGCAAGATTAAAGTGCCTTAATGTGAACCTACCGTGTTTTGATAATTTTAAAGTATATTTTTCCTTTGACAGATTGGACCTTCTTGTCGAACACGACATCTCTCGCCTGGACCTAGGTCAGAATTGGGCCCGTGGTGCATGCATCCACATCGGAGAAGAGGCCAAATCGGCTCTTCTGCTTTGAAAGACCTCCGACTGGAATTCGTCGTCAAAGAGGCCAGCCACTGGCTTCTGGGAGTCTGGGATTGGAGGATTTAGTCAACGATCCGTGGATCAACTCACGCGGAGGGTCAGGTAAGGAGGAATTACCTTATTTTTGTTTCAAGATCAGGACTAGTTACAGAACTATTTTTTTGTCAGGTAAATTGCTTAGTGCAAATTAGAGACAGAAGAAGGAGTTACTGGTTTTTGTCATAGATCAGGAAACAGAATAGGTAGACAGTTATTCTAGATAAACTTCGCTGAAAAGGTGTAGATTTGTGGTACTAATGATAGAAAGTAGTGTTGGCGTGCTAATTTACAGCTTAGCCAAGACACCAATGGGAAATCAGTTACAAAGTGTCTCGGGACACGCCCCTAAATGAAGACGTGAAGTATATGCAATTACAGCATTCGATAATGTTAATATTATACCAAATGGAATTCGATATACAAATTCGAGGGCACTTAGATAAACTTGCACTTATGAAACTTGTAAACAGTTAAAAAAATAGACGCCGAAGGTCAATTAAAAAGCAGAGACAATTTAAGGAGTCCTCAGGTGCAGGTGGCTTGAGGAAGCAAATGCGTAGGAGCAAAAGAATTAAAATTCAAAAAGATGTTTTAGACAAAGAAGATAATAATTTAGTAATAGCGACGGCCCTCCTTCGCCCCTCCACTTAAAATTTACTAGAATATGAAGCGAGTGGATGAGCTGATCTGACCTCCACTATACCCAGCTGTCCCTTGCAAAAAGCACAACCATTTGTCAGGGGATCCCATCAAGACCAGGTCTCGAATAGATCTGGACTTGGAGGAAGGAAATTGAATTAAATGAGTTAAATAGAGCATCACAAGCTATGAGTGAAGAAGAGAATATGTCCAGGCCATAGAAGTACACGAATCCTCAGGCAGGACAGGGCGGGACAGGATCCGACTTTTAGTTTATAGACCGTGGACACCGGAAGATATCCCGAAAGCCTACAGAAGGGTATTCCCACCCTAAGAGTGAATTTTAGGAAGTTTTAGAAGATTTAATAGGGTATGAGATTAAGTTACCATTTGAATGGAAGGAAGCAGAAAAAGTAGTAAGACAGGAATTTGTAGGTCCAGATTGGCACATGATTTGTAAGCAGTTGGAATCCCCAAATGCACACGACAGCTTAGGACCACTCCCACATACTGGATGCAGAACTGGATGGCAGATTGAAAGGTCTAACAGACTTTGAGTCTCTACCACTGAAAATTGAGGCCTAGGGCTGATTGCACTTGTATTAATCAATGCATAATAGCAGGAAAAAAACAGTAGATGGGTACTATGCCAGATTATTTGAATGCTTCTTAACAATCATAGTGGCAATGACAGATCCTGAAAAATCAATGGCAAAATGATTCTCCTCGTATGAACAACAATTGAAAAGGTGAAAAAGCACTTACATTTTTTTGAAAGGGTGCATCGCGACCTAATAGTAGCTTCATTACGACATATGATAGATTGCTAGACATGCAGAAAGTTTAAGCATTTTTAATAGTAAAAAAGACCGAAAAAGAAACCCGCATGAAAAAGAAAACCCAAAAGTATTTTCAGCAGAAGATGGGTCAAGAAATAAGTATTTGTAGTACAAACTGGGAAAAGGGTAAGAAAAAATACCCAGGGAAATAAACAATCTGACAAACAATCAGAAGATTTTTGAAGAAAGAAAGAAAAAGGGTGAGTGTGTTACAAGGGAAAAAAGGACATTTTAGCAAGGGGATTGCAGGCTAAACAAGAAGGCTACTACAGAGAAAATATGAAGATGAGGAATGACTATATGATAGTCAGGAATCATTGGGCAGAAAGTAGGAAGGAAAGGTAAGTGTAAATGTGTGATAGCAGAGAAGAGGATGTAGACACACAAGGGTAGTAGAGGATGTATATGAATACACAGATGCTTAGAAGAAAATGAAATTTGGACCTGAAAACTGCTCTTAGATTAAGACCTTTACTTAGCAGACACGAAACCGCAAAGTGACGCTTCTGGTGAGAGGGAGGAAGTTAAATTTCTTGTGTGATTCATGGGCTTCACGCACCCTGATACACCTTTCCAAACTACCAGAAGATACAGAATCACCAGACTATATACTAGTGAAAGCAGCTAATGGACAGCTATATCGAGCCACTCTTCCAGAGTGACATTACATACAATAGACCCTGTTTCCAGGATGACTCAAAAAGTAAAATTGTAGTTTCTGCAAATGCCCAGTGAATCTTTTGAATTTGGTAGAGATTTAAGTGCAGATATTTGGCATAGCAGTAAGTTCCAACCATGCAGGGTATGGAAGCACAAAAGCGACAAATGGACACTTTGTAGAAAGTGACTGAGGGTGAAATGCGACATTACTGGTACAGCCAGAACTTGGATGCTAAGTACTGGTCCAGGGCAGTAAATCAAGAATCCACGAATGTAGCTATCAGCAAGTCTCCCTCACAACATTGACAAACAGCATTTGTTGCACTGTACTCTATATTACTGTAATAGACTAGGTCCTGATAAAGATTACTTGAACAAGAATTGTTTCAGAACCATGCAAACAGGCTGATATTATGAAATTTGTACTACTGCTGGGATGATGCAGAAGGGAATACAGTAGCAAGCTGTTCATTGCCCCAGGAACTTTTTAACACTCTACAAATCTAATCGACTGCCCCATGTTAGTTTGACTAAGAATAAAAACTTTAAAATAGATGGGCAGACTGATGAAGAGAAAGTCAGCGAGGTGGGAAAAAACAGACAGAACTAGAACTCTTAGATCAAGGAGTATAGAAACAGAAATTGAATTGATCACACAGACAGGCCCAGCTGAAACATAATCTCACAGGCTAGTAGAGGAGCAGCTGAGTATTACTATTATTGGAAGAAGAGGAAAAAGAAGAAGCCTTGCGAGACTATACTAGACATTCTCTGGTCAGCAGCAAGCAGGTGGCTTTCGTCTGCCCATCGAGAACTGCCCGGACTTGCACCAGCCCTCCCACCCAGAAAAACAAAAAATATCTGTTAAACAAAATTCATGACTGCCTTACCAGCAGTCCGGATAGGGTTTCAAGCAGTACCCAGCAATCATTGCTGCAAGGATATCAGGATTCTGTGCGGTGACAACCGCACTATCACAGAGGAGCTCCGACTGCTTCAGCCATAGCCAGAGCCAATAAGAGGATTGAGTCGCTCTCGAGACCTTGGCGAGACTGAAAGAGAGTACCGGATCGTTGTTTGGTGAAGGAGCAGCGCAGTGACGAGCAGCGGCAGCATGCGTGATTACAGTACCATCATATTTGGCTCGTGTGATTTAGTAGCTGATCGTTGGGCTGGTAGGAGTTTATTTGGTCGCTGATTGATTGGTACCGCCGGGTCGGCGCAGGATTGGCAGTTGATCTGGGCTTCAGCAGGATTTAGTAGCTGATCGGTAGAGTTTATCGGTCACCGGATTTGGGCTCATCTGTGATTTAGTAGCTGATCTGGTAGGAGCACTTGGTCGCTGATTAAGCACATAGGGAATGTGTGATTACAGTACCGGTCGCAGCAGGATGGTCGCCAGCGAGCTGATCGCTGGGCTGGTAGTGGAGTGTACTCAGTAGCAGGTCGCAGGATGGTCGCCAGCGAGCTGGATTATTGGCTGGTAGGAGTGTACCGGGTCGTTTCATTTACTTGTTCGCTGACTTAGTAGCAGGCTGGTGTGTGTGTGTGTGTGTGTGTGTGTGTGTGTGTGTGTGTGTGTGTGTGTGTGTGTGTGTGTGTGTGTGTGTGTGTGTTCGGGTCGTCATTAATGTGGTTTTTGGTAGAGTGCAAAATTTGTTAGAGGTTTATGGAGCTTGACTAACATCATCAGACCTAACATAGTAAGTGTTGAGGGATGCTGATATTCTCTCAATACTTACATCAACCAAAAGAAAAGTTGGAGAGTAGCTACCTGATGTAATTAATTAGCTAACACATGAAGCTGGGCAGCTACATTCATTAAATGTTGCCTGAGTGGATTGCTTACCCCAGACTCTAGCTTTTCTCATAATTTCTGAATGAGCTTGAGGGGAAAAATGCCCATTTTGTTAACATAGCTATTTTCCTACCATACCTTCCTACTGTAGTTGTGGTAAGGAGAAATGAGTATAGTAAGAAAATGAGCATTACCACGAGCCTAAAAATATTATTAATATAATATAAAAATAGTTTTGGTTAGTGTACCATTGTTTAAACTACAGAGAAGCCTGGAACTTTGAAACAAAAAGCTGCATTTCTTTGTGTGTGTGTTCACTTTTATGCTCACTTAATATAGCTAGCAGGACATTTGCATATCCTGCAGTCTGGGTCTCATGCATAAGATTAATACAATTGGATTAGAATGGCTGGAAGCCGAGAGACATTTGTAACATGATGATCAGTGTTAGTCCATGTCTGCTTGGCGTCAGAAAGAAGTTTATTTTATTCATTTTTGTGGTTAAGAGTTTAGACATAAGTTCTTTTCAAGAGAATCCTGGGAGCAATTCGGTTCAGTCAAGTGAGTTTTCTCAGAGCAGGGTAGTCGAAGAAATGAAACAAAACTTTAAATATATATAATTAATTAATTACCCAGGCAGCTGTGAATGGGGTGATGACCTAGCTGTGATCACTATACTTCCA
This sequence comes from Protopterus annectens, assembly GCF_019279795.1. NCBI lineage: Eukaryota > Metazoa > Chordata > Ceratodontiformes > Protopteridae > Protopterus > Protopterus annectens. The sequence continues at coordinate 56,464,377 of NC_056725.1, forward strand.
CTACTTATATTTTGACTCTGAGATTGTCGTGATTGTAGAGGAAAAGGCATAATGGTTTCCTCGCAAAATACGAATTATTGTTTTAGGTGGCACAACTCAAAGGGAAAAAAGTAAGTTAGGGGGGGGGAAAAATTCGTGTTTTTAAAAAAACCCCCCCCCCCCCCCCCCCACCCCCCCCCCCCCCCCGCCCCCCCCCCCCCCCCCCCCCCCCCCCCCCCCCCCCCCCCCCCCCCCCCCCCCCCCCCCCCCCCCCCCCCCCCCTCCCCCCCCCCCCCCCCCCCCTCCCCCCCCCCCCCCCCCCTACCCCCCCCCCCCCCCCCCCCCCCCCCCCCCCCCCCCCCCCCCCCCCCCCCCCCCCCCCCCCCCCCCCCCCCCCCCCCCCCCCCCCCCCCCCCCCCCCCCCCCCCCCCCCCCCCCCCCCCCCCCCCCCCCCCCCCCCCCCCCCCCCCCCCCCCCCCCCCCCCCCCCCCCCCCCCCCCCCCCCCCCCCCCCCCCCCCTTTTTTTTTTTTTTTTTTTTTTTTTTTTTTTTTTTTTTTTTTTTTTTTTTTTTTTTTTTTTTTTTTTTTTTTTTTTTTTTTTTTTTTTTTTTTTTTTTTTTTTTTTTTTTTTTTTTTTTTTTTTTTTTTTTTTTTTTTTTTTTTTTTTTTTTTTTTTTTTTTTTTTTTTTTTTTTTTTTTTTTTTTTTTTTTTTTTTTTTTTTTTTTTTTTTTTTTTTTTTTTTTTTTTTTTTTTTTTTTTTTTTTTTTTTTTTTTTTTTTTTTTTTTTTTTTTTTTTTTTTTTTTTTTTTTTTTTTTTTTTTTTTTTTTTTTTTTTTTTTTTTTTTTTTTTTTTTTTTTTTTTTTTTTTTTTTTTTTTTTTTTTTTTTTTTTTTTTTTTTTTTTTTTTTTTTTTTTTTTTTTTTTTTTTTTTTTTTTTTTTTTTTTTTTTTTTTTTTTTTTTTTTTTTTTTTTTTTTTTTTTTTTTTTTTTTTTTTTTTTTTTTTTTTTTTTTTTTTTTTTTTTTTTGGGTTTTTCAAAAAAAAAAAAACTATTAAAAAAAAAATTTTTTGTTGCCCGTTTAAAAAAGCCAAAAGTTTGGTAAACAAAAAAGGGGCATCCCCCTTGCCCAAAACCAAGGGGCAATTTTGAAAAAAAAAAAAACCCCCTAAAAGGGGGAATTTTAGACATATTCTAGAAAAGGTGTAGATTTGTGGTACCACGTGATAGAAAAGGTTACGTAACAATTTACAGCTTAGCTAAGACACCAATGGGAAATCAGTGCACAAAAAGTTCCCGGGACACGCCCCTAAATGAAGACGTGAAGTATATGCAATTACAGCATTCCGATAATGTTAAATATTATACCAAATGGGTCGATAAGTACAAATTCGAGGGTAATTTAGATAAACTTGCACTTATGAAACTTGTAAAACAGTTAAAAATAGACGCGAAAGGTCAATTAAAAAAGCAGAGACAATTAGGAGTCCCTCAGGTGCACAGGTGGCTTGAGGAAGCAAATCGTAGGGAGCAAAGAATTAAAAATTCAAAAAAGATGTTTTTAGACAAAGAAGATAATAATTTAGTAATAGCGACGGCCCTCCTTCGCCCCCTCCACTTCCGTTACCAGAATATGAAGCGAGTGGATGAGCTGATCCACCTCCACTATACCCAGCTGTCCCTGCAAAAGCACAACCATTTGTCAGGGATCCCATCAAGACCAGGTCTCGAACACCCGACTTGAGGAAGGAAATTGAATTAAATGAGTTAAATAGAGCATCACAAGCTATGAGTGAAGAAGAGATATGTCCGCTCATAGAAGTACCGAATCCTCAGGCAGGACAGGCAGGACAGGATCCGACTCTTTTAGTTTATAGACCGTGGACACCGGAAGATATCCGGAAAGCCACAGAAGGTATTCCCCACCCTAAAGTGAATTTTAGGAAGTTTTTAGAAGATTTACAGGGTATGAGATTAAGTTACCATTTGAATGGAGAGGAAGTAGAAAAAGTAGTAAGACAAATTGTAGGTCCAGATTGGCACATGATTTGTGGCAGTTGGAATCCTCATGATGCACAGCTTAGACCACTCCCACATACTGATGCAGAACTGGATGGCAGATTGAAAGGTCTAACAGACTGAGTCTCTGAAAATTGGAAGCCTAGGGCTGATTGGACTTGTATTAATCAATGCATACAGCAGGAAAAAGAAACAGTAGATGGGTACTATGCCAGATTATTTGAATGCTTTAACAATCATAGTGGCATGACAGATCCTGAAAATCAAGCAAATGATTCTCCGTATGAACAACAATTGAAAAACGCATTTTTGAAAGGGTGCATCGCACCTATTAGTAGCTTCATTACGAAGCATATGATAGATTGCTAGACATGCAGAAAGACATTTTAATAGTAAAAAGAAAAAGAAAACCCAAGTATTTTCAGCAGAAGATGGGTCAGAAGTATTTGTAGTACAAACTGGGAAAAAGGGTAAGAAAAATACCCAGGGAAATAAACAATCTGACAAACAATCAGAAGATTTTGAAGAAAGAAAGAAAAAGGGTGAGTGTTTTAAGTGCGGGAAAAAAGGACATTTAGCAAGGGATTGCAGGCTAAATAAGAAGGCGACTACAGAAAATAAGGAAGATGAGGAATGACTATATGATAGTCAGGAATCATTGGGTGAAAGTGAGCAGGAAAAGGTAAGTGTAAATGTGATAGCAGGAGAAGAGGATGTGACACAAGGGGTAGAGGATGTATATGAATACACAGATGTAGAAGAAAATGAAATTTTGGACCTAGCTCTTTTGAGCTTAGACCTTTACTTAGCAGACACAAAACCGCAAGTGACGCTTCTGGTGGAGGGGAGGGAAGTTAAATTTTTGTGTGATTCATGGGCTTCACGCACCCTGATACACCCTTCCAAACTACCAGAAGATACAGAATCACCAGACTATATACTAGTGAAAGCAGCTAATGGACAGCTATATCGGGAGCCACTCTTCCGTGACATTACAATAATAGACCCTGTTTCAGGGATGACTCAGAAAAGTAAAATTGTAGTTTCTGCAAAAATGCCCAGTGAATCTTTTGGGTAGAGATTTAATGCAGATATTTGGCATAGCAGTAGTTCCAACCATGCAGGGTATGGAAGCACAGCGACAAATGGACACTTTTGTAGTGCGACCGGAGGGTGAAATGCATTACTGGTACAGCCAAGACTTGGTTACGACTGGTCCAGGGGCAGTAACCGAAGAACTAATGAATGTAGCTATCAGCAAGTTCCCCTCCCTCAACATTGACAAACAGCATTTGTTGCACTGTACTCTATATTACTGTAATAGACCAGGTCCTGATAAAGATTATGAACAAGAATTGTTTCAGAACCATGCAAACAGGCTGATATTGCGAAATTTGTACTGGGATGCAGAAGGGAACAGTGTAGCAAGCTGTTCATTGCCCCAGGAATTTTTAACACTCTACAAATCTAATCGACTGCCCCATGTTAGTTTGACTAAGAATAAAACTTTAAAATGGGCAGACTTGTGAGAAAGTCACGAGGTGGGAAAAACAGACAGAACTAGAACTCTTAGAACAAGGAGTATAGAAACAGAAATTGAATTGGATCACACAGACATACCCAGCTGTAATCTCACAGGCTAGTGAGGATAGCTGAGTATTACTATTATTGGAAGAAGAGGAAAAAGCCTTGCGAGACATACTAGACATTCTCTGGTCAGCAGCAGGGGTGGCTCGTCCTATCGAACTGCCGGACTGCAGCCCTCCCACCTAGAAAAAAAAACAAAAAAAAATATCTGTTAAACAAAAAATTCATGACTGCCTTACCAGCAGTCCGGATAGGGACAAACAGGTACCCAGCAATCATTGCTGTGAGATACCAGGATTCTGTGCGGTGACAACCACACCACACAGAGGAGCTCCGGACTGCTTCAGCCACAGTCAGAGCCAATAAGAGGACTGAGCTGCTCTCGCAGGACTTGCGAGACTTAGTGCGCAGGAGTACTGATCGGTTGTTTGGTGAAGGAGCATGCAGGATTTAGTAGCAGCAGCATGCAGGATTACAGTACCATCATATTTGGCTCGTGCAGGATTTAGTAGCTGATCGTTGGGCTGGTAGGAGTTTACTTGGTCGCTGGATTGGATTACAGTACCGGCCGGGTCGCATGCAGGATTAAGTAGCTGATCTGGGCTTGTGCAGGATATAGTAGCTGATCTGGTAGGAGTTTACTTGGTCACTGGATTTGGGCTCATTCAGGATTTAGTAGCTGATCTGGTAGGAGTTAACTTGGTCGCTGGATTTCGTTGGGCTGGTTAGGAGTGTGTGGATTACAGTACCGGGTCGTGCAGGATGGTCGCTGAAGGAGCTGATCGTTGGGCTGGTAGGAGTGTACCTTAGTAGCAGGTCGTGCAGGATGGTCGCTGAAGGAGCTGATCATTGGGCTGGTAGGAGTGTACCGGGTCGTTCATTTACTTGTTCGCTGGATTTAGTAGCAGGGCTGGTGTGTGTGTGTGTGTGTGTGTGTGTGTGTGTGTGTGTGTGTGTGTGTGTGTGTGTGTGTGTGTGTGTGTGTGTGTGTGTGTGTGTGTGTGTCAGGGCTGTCATTTAATGTGGTTTCTTGGTAGAGTGCAAAATTTGTTAGAGGTTTATGGAGCTTGACTAACATCATCAGACCTAACATAGTAAGGTTGAGGGATGCTGATATTCTACTGATTTACATCAACCAAAAGAAAAAGTTGAGAGTAGCCACTCTGATGTAATTAATTAGCGAATACATGAAGCTGGGCAGCTACATTCAATAAATGTTGTCTGAGTGGATTGCTTGTTCTGTGACTCTAGCTTTTCTCATGTTAACTTGAAATGAGCTTGAGGGGGAAAAAAATGCCCATTTTGCTAACATAGCTATTTTCCTACCATACCTTCCCTACTGTAGTTGTAAGGAGAAATGAGTATAGTAAGAAAATGAGTATTACCACGTGAGCCTAAAAATATTATTAATATAATATAAAAAATAGTTTTGTCAGTGTGTACGATTGTTTAAACTACAGAGAAGCCTGAACTTTAAACAAAAAAGCTGCATTTCTTTGTGTGTGTGTTCACTTTTTATGCTCACTTACCATAGCTAGCAGGACATTTGTATATCCTGCAGTCTGGGTCTCATGCATAAGATTAATAAATAACTGATTAGAATGGTACAGCTGAGAGACATTTGTAAATATGATGATCAGTGTTAGTCCATGTCTGCTTAAGTGTCAGAAAGCAGTTTTATTTTATTCATTTCTTTTGTGGTTAAGTAGTTTAGACATAAGTGCTCCTTTTCAAGAGAATCCTGGGAGCACTGTCTAGTCAAGTGAGTTTCTCAGAGCAGGTAGTCGATGAAATGAAACAAAACTTTAAATATATAAATTAATTAATTACCCAGGCAGTTGTGAATGGGGCAGATGACCTAGCTGTGATCACTATACTTCCACTACTTATATTTTGACTCTGAGATTGTCGCATTGTAGAGGAAAAGGCATACTTTGTTTTCCTACAAACATGAATTATTGTTTTAGGTGGTACAACTTCAAAGTTGGAATATCAATAGTAGAGTTGATGTGGGGTGTATCTCATGTCTTCCCCATATGGGAAGTGTACAGTGACTTATCACTGAGTAGGCACAGAAAGCAAAGCATGTGTTATACATATATCTGTTTTCATGCTGTGAATAATAGTGACTGCACATATGAGCAAATCTTTTCAACAGAGGTTTTGCTGGCAGCCTTTTTTACGAGATGGCTGTGCACCGGGGTAAGGGAATTTGCCCTTACCTCCACTGTTATGCAGTCTTGAAGTTATGTACAGTTAGCAGGAGGTGTGAAGTGGGGGGGGGGTTGCCCCTTGCAAAATAAGTTTTAATGCTTTTGTTTCAATCATTTCCAATTCAATCTAAAACCATCATTATTTCTTAGTTTGCTGTTGGGAATCTTCAATGTTTGAGACACTCATACATACATACCTATATAATGGAGTAACAGTACACAGTAAATGTATGCTTATGCAGAGTAAAATGACATCCCCAATGCTATATGTTGCTGATTCTGTTCATTTATTGAATCTGTCATCTTAATGTGCTTTGAGATTAACCAGTGTGGGTGTTTTAAGTTGTGGGTAGTATGTAAGTGTATTCTGCAGTGTTTTTTCATTACCGTGTTCCTGTTTTGGCATTGTATCTACTTTTCCATCTTGGCTACAGGCATTACTTAATATAAATTATAATTAGAACTGCAGTGCAAGGAGAAGTAGTTTGAGATGAGTGCTGCTTGTTTTTTTATACTTGATTTTGAATGGCTTTCCAGTAATGTATTTAAAAAGTAATTTTTTTTTATGCCTCGCAATCTTTTTGTTTCCATCTACATATTAAGTAAGCTGTCATGTAGCCAATGCACTGAAATATTTTTTTTTCTTCTACACTTCATTTTGCCTTCATTGGACTCTCGTAATGAGGGTTTGGCACCCAGGGCAGCGTGTTTAATTAAAGTTCTAGTTGTTGTGGTTTTGAGCATAGCTTTACCCCTTTCTAGTTGGCCACACCCCTTCCCATTGGCTGCACCTATTCAGCTGTCTCCTGCAGCCCCCCGTTGATATGAAGTCACCAGCCGCCACTGGTCAGCAGGGAAATCAGATGTAGGACTAATACGAGCAGCAGGACCAGTTACCATAACGCCAAAGTCAGCTTTTAGACCCCAGAAAAGACAGTATCCCTTGAGAAAGGATGCAGAGGTAGGAATCAAACCTATCACAGCAGCCTTACTCAAGGAAGGAGTCTTAATAGAATCCCTTGATTCACCATGTAACACATCTTTATTTCCTGTCAAGAAAGCAAACGGGGAATGGCGTATGGTCCAAGACTTACAAGCAGTGAACAATGCAGTTATACCCAGAGCACCAACGGTGCCAGATCCACACACCTTACTGAATGATTTAAAGCCAGAACAGAAATATTTTTCTGTGGTAGACATAAGTAATGCATTTTTCTCGATACCGATACATCCTGACAGCCAAAATTGGTTTGCATTTACATTTCAGGGAAAGCGGTACACATATACCAGATTACCACAGGGGTATTGTGAAAGTCCAATAATATTTGCACAAGAAATGGCAAGCAACCTGGCGGGATTTATCCCACTGAAAGGTAGTCAGATTCTACTTTATGTAGACGACATTCTGCTGGCAGCCCCCACCCAGCAAGAATGCAAAGAAGACACGATAGCTTTGTTACAATTTTTAGCTATTCAAGGTCACAAAGTAAACAAAGACAAGTTACAGCTTTGGAGAAAACAAGTTAAATACTTAGGATATGTAATATCCAAAGAAGGTAGAATATTAGATGAAGACAGAAAAACAGCGATTTTACAAGCACCCAGACCAACTACCAAGAAGGAAATGATGTCCTTCCTGGGAACTACTAATTTTTGTAGGAGTTGGATACCAAACTATGCTTTGGAATCTACTCCACTGGCTGATTTAATATTTAAAAAGCCGATGGCTGCACAGGATTTATTACAATGGACACCTGAAGCAGAAGCAGCTTTCTGTAAGCTGAAACAATTGATAGCATCATCCTTAGTTTTAGGATTACCAAACTATAACAAGCAGTTTATTCAAACTGTAGATTGTAAGCAAGGTTATATGACATCAGTGTTGACACAGCAACATGGGGACAAACAACGCCCCATAGCTTATTATTCATCACAGTTAGATCCAGTGGTGTGGTCTTTGCTCCACTGTGTACAAGCAGTGGTTGCAGCTGCAATGGCAGTGCAGGCTTCAGCCTCAGTAGTATTGTTCCACCCTCTCACATTGAGAGTGCCTCATGCAGTTGCAATTATTTTACTGCAAGAAAAAGTAGCATATCTTTCTCCATCTAGGCATCTTTCCTGTATGACCATTCTGTTGGGCCAACCTCATATGACAATTGAATGATGCACAACTTTGAATCCGTCAACTTTGCTTCCAACCCCTGTAGATGACAAACTGCACTGCTGCCTGCAAGAGATTGAGCAAAAGACATTACCTAGACAAGACCTTACGGATGTTCCCTTGGATGATGCCGAGGTGACATGCTATGTGGATGGCTCGTGCAGGAGGGGTCCTACAGGACAGAACCTAGTGGGGTATGCAGTCGTTTCTGATACTGAAACTTTAGAAGCAAAATCTTTGCCACACAACTTATCTGCACAAGCAGCAGAATTGATTGCCTTAACGAGGGCATGTACCTTAGCAAAAGGTAAGAAAGTGAACATTTATACTGACAGCCAGTATGCTTTTTCTACTGTACATGTTTTTGTGCAACAGTGGAAAAATAGAGGAATGATAACATCTACTGGTAAACCGATTAATCATGCGCAGCTTATTTTAGACTTGTTAGATTCAATTCAGTTACCTAAGAAAGTAGCTATTTGCAAATGCGTAGCTCATACAAAACAACAGGATATAATTTCAAAAGGTAATGCACAGGCTGATGCAGCTGCAAAGCAGGCAGCTTCAGCCACAGAAACTTTTCTTTTGAGTGAGGAATTACAACCCTCAGAGACTTTAGATTTAGAAATGTTAAAAACAATGCAGATACTTACTACAAATCTTGAGAAACAAAAATGGATAAAGCGAGGGGCAATCCTCGAAAAGGGACTGTACATCTCCAAGGAAAAGAAACCGATTTTGCCATCTAATTTATTTAGATATGCAGCATTGTTGAGTCATGGGCAGAGCCATGTCTCAACAGGGGGGATGGTACAGTTAGTGAATCGTGTTTACAACCTATGGGTTTACAAACTATACAAAAAAATTTTGTGCAGTATGCCATGTTTGTAACAAGCATCATGCACAAGGGGCATTGAAGCCTAAGCGAGGGAATTTTCCAACACCACCATATCCGTTCCATACTATTTGTATGGACTTCATAGAATTGAATAAATGTGAGAATAAGAAATACTGCCTAGTTATTATAGACATGTTTTCCAAATGGGTAGAAGCATTTCCAACTAAAAACCCAGATGCAGCTATGGTTGCAAAGGTCCTTGTTAAAGAAATTATACCCAGATTTGGGATACCAGAAAAGATTTATAGTGATAATGGGACACATTTCGTGAACCAAACAAATCAACAACTTAGTCGTTACTTCGGAATATCGTTAAAGAACCACTGTGCATATCACCCCCAATCTGCAAGGCTAGTAGAGCGACATAATGGGGTACTGAAGAATAGACTTAGGAAATTGATAGAAGAAACACAGAAAAATTGGGTGCACTGTTTGCCTTTAGCACTGTTGAGTATGAGAACTGTTCCAAATGTAAAGGGATTAACTCTTTTTGAAACTTTGTTTGGGAGGGCATATTATGCACCTCAGTGGAAACCTTTCATGTCTACAGAGCAGGAGGCTGACAGTTCACTTACAGGATATATGAGGAGATTTTTGAATAACAAACTTTTGCAGTTAAATTCTGTTTCAGATAAAGAGGAACCAAAATCGGAAGCACCAGTAGCCCCAGGCACCTGGGTCTGGGTGAAGATTACGAAACAGAAGAATTGGAGCTCTCCGAAGTGGGAAGGTCCGTACCAGGTACTGCTGTCAACACCCACCGCAGTCAAAATCGTGGAACGGGCTTCTTGGATCCATTTGACACACTGTAAACTGGTTAAAAACTTTGAACTGGACAAAAACTTTGTTACTGTTGCACAACAAGAACAAAATGGCCAGATACAGAGTGAGTAGCGACACTGAGCAATTTCAAAAAACTTGTACAATTGTTTTTGTTGCAATATTGATCACACTGTTCTTTTTGCTGTGGCCATACTTTTTCCTGCCACAAAGGTTGAACTGATTAGACGTAATGAACCAAACATAGACTGGCATCCAAACTTTAACACTTATCAGGCAATTACACGTGTATACGCAGAGACTTTCAATGTTTCAAACTGATGGGTCTGTAAGGCCATACCAACAGCATACGGGGGTTTGTTAATAACTGTTATCCCCCTAGGGGTCAATGAGACCTGGGAAAATCTGTTTTTTGACACAGTTGCTATTAAAGCACAAGATAAGGTAGCACTGTATTTGCCTGTGACACAAAAAGGAATTGTATGTTTTTATAAAAATGACTCCATCCAAGTTGGGTGGAGTAAATGTAATGTTACTGTACAGTACAAATGTTATAGAAAACCAAATGATTTGAGTGGATCTTGTAGTACAGATTATGACTCATTTTTGAAATCTATGCATAAAACTCTTGATCAGATACAGAGCAATCCTGTACTTTTCAAACAGTTATCAGTGATAGATAAGAAAATGTTTCACGCAGGGCAGTCATTTCGTAACAAAGTAATGACAAAAGTAGAGGACTGTTATTTTGTATGTGGGAAAAAGGCATACAAATGGGTACCTGAGAATTGCACTACATGTACCGAAGTGTGAAACTACCAAATAACCAAACCTGTGGTTGAATCCAGAATAACCACTGCTCAAACAGAAGGACTTGAAAAGCAATAAATTTTAATGTTGAATACACAGAGCTCCACAATGACAACAGAGAGTAACAGTCAGGTTAAGCGCTTTCATTTGCTTGTAGGCAGACTTCTTCAGAACCAATACAAAATACAATTAAAAGCCTCCCTTTTAAAGCAAATTTGGTGCCAAAAATCAAAATTAGTATATACATTTAAAGTCATATTAACTATGAATTTATACGTACCATAAACACTTACTACAATGAATATTGACGAATGTCAGTATGCATATATCAAAGTAAAACATGTGCTTGTGAAATATAGAAAATATGCTTATGGAATATAAAAAATATGCTAATGGAATATAAAAAATGTAATAGATAATAAATACAATATACAATATATGGAAATTATCATGGGCAAAAATTCACATACCCACATGACAAAACTATATATCTATAAAATATTAAAAACATGGAATGGATGAAATATAAGTATGCTAAATAATATAGATGATTATGTAATAAATATGTAATAAATGTATTAATATATAAAGTACATAAATATTAAATATATTAAATAAAATATGTATGTTAAACAAATAAAAATGAAAACATATATACTCTAAGAACAAAACCTATGTGAAGTCAACCTACAAAAAATTTTTTTGGCCTTGTTAGAAAGTAAGTGGCAAATCCTTTGTGATGCCACTACGTGCCCTGGATTAAATGATTACATTAGCATAAAACCATTTTTATTATTAGATTAATTTAATTGCACCTATTTTATCAATGTTTTTATTACATTTTTATTACATCATTACACATTTATATATGGATTAGATAGTATTCTCTATTTTTTGTAAGTTGACTTCACATAGGTTTTGTTCTTAGAGTATATATGTTTTCATTTTTATTTGTTTAACATACATATTTTATTTAATATATTTTATATATTTAATATTTATGTACTTTATGTTAATACATTTATTACATATTTATTACATAATCATCTATATTATTTAGCATACTTATATTTCATCCATTCCATGTTCTTAATATTTTATAGATATATAGTTTTATCATGTGGGTATGTGAATTTTTGCCCATGATAATTTCCATATATTGTATATTGTATTTATTACAAATTACATTTTTTATATTCCATTAGCATATTTTTTATATTCCATAAGCATATTTTCTATATTTCACAAGCACATGTTTTACTTTGATATATGCATACTGACATTTGTCAATATTTATTGTAGTAAGTGTTTATGGTACGTATAAATTCATAGTTAATATGACTTTAAATGTATATACTAATTTTGATTTTTGGCGCCAAATTTGCTTTAAAAGGGTGGCTTTTAATTGTATTTTGTATTGGTTCTGAAGAAGTCTACCTACTAGCAGATGAAAGTGCTTAACCTGACTGTTACTCTCTGTTGTCATTGTGGAGCTCCGTGTATTCAACATTAAAATTTATTGCTTTTCAAGTCCTTCTGTTCGAGCAGTGGTTACCTGAGAATTGGTCTGGCAGTTGTTTTTTGGGATACCTGGTTCTGGCCATCCGACACACTGCAGCTTTGCCTCAAGGGAGTATTCGAAATACTCGAGACGTAACCAAAAACACTGTTAAGAACCCGGAGAATCCAGTGGGACGAGTCGAAGCAGGGTGGAAAGACCATCGTAATGTGGGAACCAAACTTGTGCACATGGACTTGAGCAATGCTGTTATATCCTGGGCAGGTATATCACCCATGTATGGCACAGTCAAATCAATATGGGAACTGCGAAAACTGTCTAAACTTCTTGAAATAATGAGTAATGCAACTTTTTCTGCCCTTGAACTGATAACTGATGAACTGAATGCCATGAGAACTGTAGTGCTTTAAAACCGAATGGCTCTTGACTTCACCCTAGCGGCGAGAGGCGGAACTTGCACTTTAATCAAAGAAGAGTGCTGTGCGTTCATTCCTGACCACCAGCATGAGATAAACGACCATCTCGAGGTGATTCAGCAATTGTTGGCCATGACCAAACCAGGCCCAAACCCTCTGACAGAGTTTTTTCAGAATGCCTTTGGGGGGTGGGGCTCCATCTTTATGAACATACTGATTGCTATTGGGGTAGGTTTACTCCTAATAGGAGTTTATATTTGTTGCGGAATCCCCTGCATGAAGAAATTAATTAAGGAATTCATAGATATATCCGTATCTGAAACTATGTATCAAAGTACTGAATTTGAAGAGCTGCTAGAATGTGAGATGCTTTCATAAAAGTTTAAACTGAATGACTTTCTTAACTGCAAATCCTAAATGGAAGAGGTTAGGAAAAGAAGCAAACTGTTTATCCTTTTTTGAAAATAGAATAAAAAGTATTAACAGGAGGGAGATGTTAGAAAAATATGTATTAATATGTGTATGCTTAATGACAAATTAATAATCAAGTGTTTTTAATATGCTTTTCATTCTATTTCTTATGCACTGTGATTTATATAAATTGAGTTTCATATGAGACCAAAAATATACCTTATTGAAACTGCAGCATGCTTACTGAAACTTGCAAGTTGCCCTCTGACCTAGTAACTGCTAGCACAGCAATATTCTTGTTTATGCCTTGTGGAAATGTTCTTGAGAAGCAGGTGTTAATCTGCTAGGTCAGAAGCATATGAATAGACAATGTACCATTTAATAAATGTAATGATTCCAGACAGACAGCCTTGTTCAGAGGATGGGAACCTCTGCAGCTGCAGTAGTTTAGAGATAAGTTAGACAAAGGCTTATTGGAGAAATGAACTGCTAGCATTGTGTTCGATTTAGCTATAGTATCTTGAATGTAACATAACAAGTATCTAACTGAAAGTAACCAAGGCCATGATGTTTTCCTCAGGATGTTTCACATAAAAATTGTTTAAATCAGCAGAAAATCATGGGAAAGATGGTCAGCAGATGATGACCAAAAGGTGGTAATTCGTTACGTCAGCATGGTAGGACAGGATTAATTTGATAACCTATAAAAATGAATGCATTTCCTGTTTCTGGTTACACAAACTCTGTATTAGCACGTTTTTGTCTCCTTGCTGCAAGATTAAAGTGCCTTAACCTGAACCTACCGTGTTTTGATCATTTTTAAAGTATATTTTTCCTTTGACAGCTATGTATGCATATTAGCATGACCGAGACATAGCCTGGGGGGTACATTGCAGGTAGTGGCTTGGCACAGTAGTGCAGCAGGTAATGTTTTCACCACACAGAAAAAGGTTCCCTGGTTTGATTCTAGACTGTGGTGCCTATTGTGCAGAGTTTGCATGTCCTGCTTGTGTCTGAGTGGGTTTTCTCTGGGTGCTCTGGTTTCCTCCCGCATTCCAAAGATATAAGAAAGGTGGATTGGACACTCTAAAATTGGCCATAGGTGTGAGTGTATGTGCAGATGTGTGGCATGGAAGAACAATGGCAGCAGAGCTATACATCTGGCAGTCTAGATGACTGACACTGTTGGAGCGACACCCCAAACTCCATGTGCAAAAATGGGGAAAAATGTGTTATGGATGGATGTGTTATGAATAGATACTGACTCAATGTATTCTTTCTCCAGACTGCATTAATCCTGGCAAAGCAGAAACATGAAAAAGCTAACTCCTCTATGCAGAGAATGAAGTCTTGCTGCACATTCTCCTTCGTGGACAATACCTCCTGGGCCAGGAGAATGCTGACCAGCTGTATTGTGACTGTGCTTAGCAGGCTGTATTATCAGATATTAATGCTGCCAGTAATCAGGACCACATCAAAAAGCAGGTCAGACAAATGGAACAAAATGCATAAAATCATGTTGTCTTTCTTGCTCAGGAAGATTAGGCAAAGAGACGTGAGCTGTTTGTTGAACCATCGATGACAGAGATAGAGCAGATCCTGGCTACTATACATTGAGAATCAGACTCATCTCTTTCTGATGGTGGTATGTTAGACCTTGGAAATGAACTGTACTATGATCATAGAATATCTTTTTGGGATGCCATAGCTGTGTTTTGCTATTGTTATGCTAAGACATAATAATTTTGTCTGATCTCTTTAGCATTGTTCTTGTCAGTAAATCATTGTGCTACCTGTGCTGTAGGCATATTAGGAGAGCAAACTGCAAGTGCATCTGTAGAAGGTAAACTTATATTTTCCCTAACTGTCACTACTCAGCATGCCTCCTAATTTTACACTTGGAATAAGGTAGAGGAGATGGGTTATACTTATACTGGGTATTTTTTTTTTCAAACACCTTTACTGAATTATCACTTGTGACATAGGCAAATTTACATTCATATAAAAGTAGTCAAACTATATTAACATAAACATTATACTTCACATATATTGCTGCATATCATATAACCTAACCAATATTACACAAATTAACTGCAGTGGTGGTGCTGCGGTAGCGTTGTCGCCTCATAGTAAGACGTTGTCCCGTTCGATTCTCAGCTAGAGCGTCTTCTGTGTGGAGGCATACATGAATAGGGCATGCCTTCGTTGAAGGTTGTGCATCAGGGCTGGTAACCCAGTACATAAAAATCCACTACCAATCATTAGCGGACCGGAGTTCAGCTGTGGTGACCTCTAACCGTGAAAAAGCCAAAAGACACAAATTCCTGCTTTTTTTTAAACAAAAAACATCTTCATTAAACCATCACTTACTACAAAAGCAATCATAAGTTTATATAAATGAAATCAAACCACACTGGCACAATCCTAGTTGCAAGCATTTTACATCACAAACAATACTGACACACTACCAGATGCAAACATTATATACCATTTATAATCTACCCAAACTTTCTCACTCAAACATTACATAGCTCATTTAAGTCCTGCTGCCTTTTAGACCGCATTCTTCCCTTGTATGTATTGCTCCACAAATTCCCATTTTTTCCAATGTAGTTTGTTCCTACCCTTTTCTAAAGATCTCAATTCTAGTTGTTTTATCTCTGTTACTATATTCACTACTTCCAGTACAGTTGGTTTAGATTTTGATTTCCATTTTCTAGTAATTGCTTTTTTGACAGCCACCATTATTACACACAGCAAGGCCTTACCATGTCTAGTCAATTCTGATTCTGTATCATAGCTCGGAAAAATCATCTCCCTCATCAGACCAATCTGCCCACCCAGCATCTCCAACAGTTCATCCTGCAGGGAGTGCATAAAGCCTGCCAACTCACTGCACTCTCAGAAAATATGTTCCCAATTACTTCTTTCTCCCCCTTCATACCTCCAACATTTACTGTCTGCCTAAGGAAAAATTCTCTGGAGTCTACTTGGGGTATAAAAATATTTGTGTAAACATTTCCAGGCAAAAATCCTAAATCTTCTAGATTTTGTTGCATATTTGGGAGACATGCCTAGATATTCCCTTTGTTTCTTTGTGAATTGCTTATCCAATCTCTCTTCCCAGTCCTTTCTAACCTCCTCTGGTTGATTCTTATAGTTATCATGTAATATTTTATATGCTCTACTAATTATTATTTTTTTAATGGCAGCTTCTCTTCTACATTCTATTAAAAACTCTACCAGTGCTGGCCTTTCATTTAGAATCCCACCAAATATATAAAAAAAATGCCTATACTCTAATATCAATCCCTGAATGGGAAGGCACTCTCTAACCTGCAGTACAAATAAATTCTTGACATCTTCCCATTCTATCAGCTTTCCCTCTAGAGTTATTTGCTCCCAACACCTTGGTTCCTTTGCCAGTTTTCTCCAATAAATTCCGGTGTCTCTGGGCTATTGTCTGTATCCCTAATTGCAGTCATCCCTATCTGCAGAATCTCATTTCTCCATTCCAGTGTTGGTTTAGTTCTTAGAATACTTTCTGCTACTTTATGGATATAATATTCTGCATGATTATTGTTATTCTCCTTAAAGGCCTCCATCTGTGAGCTTCCTCTGTGTATCATCATCACCCCTTTCCACTTTGAACTGTAGTTTTCTGTTTGTTCTGTGTATAGGAGTCTTAACTCTGTAGCTCTAAATACCCCTTCAAATTGAGTAATCCCAATCCACCCTTTTCTACTGGAAGAATCATCTTATCCCACTTGACTCTTGCCATCTTTCCCCCCCCAGATAAAGTCCTTCAGGTCTTTATTAATGGTTATCCATAGCTTCTCCTCCAGCTGATAAAAATGTGCCTGACCTGTGTATAAGACTAAAGGGACTAAATACATTTTAACTGCTTGTATCTTACTATCCATATCCATAAACAAGGGCTTCCATTTTCTCAGTTTTTGTATTATCTTTTGTTTAGTCTCTTCCCACATATCCTCAGCTGCCACGATAGAATAATTTTTAATCCATCCTCCAAAATATTTCATTTTATCATGTCCCCATAAATATGTGTATTCCTGAACCAGTTCATGAGTGGGGATATAATTTACTGCTATTGCCTTTGTTTTAGTTTCATTAATTTTGTATCATGAAAAGATCTGAAGCTGTCTCAAAATGTTCCACAACACTGTAATGCCTTTTTCTGGTTTTGTCAGGTACAGAATAATATCATCTGCAAATAAAGCCAGCTTTTCTTGACTACCATACCAATTATATCCATAAATTTCTGAGTCCCTTATTTTCTTTGCCAATTTGTATCATCACAGATGATGTGTTATTTGGCTCCACCACTGTGAGTATTCCATTGCCTGGTGTTGAAGAGGAGGCTGACATGGATGTAAACAGCTGGCACAGTCAGAGAACACAGTGTCAGTTTGAGAGATGGACAGAAAGAGTGTACAAACCAGATCCTCTACTCAGGCCATGGTCACTGGCTCTGTGCCTGTACAAACCACCAAAGATAACAGAGACTCCACACAAAGGATAGGTTCATGCTGGCACATATTGCCTGAGAATTGTGTCAAGCTATGTCTCAGCCCTTACGTTCTTTCACAAGTTCCATAAGGTATGAGGATGACCACATAAATACTGTTGCCATGGGTACTGCCTTCTACAAATCAAGCTGTACCAATGTCCTCCAACCGTTATTGTGCAGAATAACTGTGTAGGCACAGGCTAGCAATACCTCAGTCTTTGCTGAGATGTTTTTTGTACACAGAATGCGCTTTATTATTTGCAGGACTACACATCCCTTATATAGGTTCATAAGCATGTACTAGGCCAATGGCCCTGGAGCCTTTACAAGCCTGGCCCATAGAAGTGATTTGGCATCATGCCGTAAGTTCCCAGTGCCTCTGTGATATTCTTGATCTGTTCCATTACCTAGTGATGCAACACAAAACCTCCCTTGCTTCTAGATTGCATGCTAGGCATAGGTCACATAGCTGCACCACTTCTGCAGCTAGTAAAAGTGGACATAGGAGTCTTAGGTTATGGTCATACAGTGTCATCACTTCCACAACAACATCACGTGTGGAAGTGCTTGTGGGCAGGAGTGTTTGTCCAAGAGGATGTGGTGCATATGTAAGTGCCATGTCTGGTCCAGGAAGTTGCTCACTGTCACTCTGTAAACCCACCTGTGTTGCTATCTGTGAGAGTCTTGGGAGAGACAGCTGTCATGGTTGGTTGTGTGTGTAGGATGCCTGCACATTTTCCATATAGGACCTGCCTTTGAAGACTATTCCACAATACTGAAAACTCTGTTGATGCTGTGTACCTGTATACCTACACACACACACACACACACACACACACACACACACACACACACTACACACCACTACAGTCACCATTTAAAACTGCATAAGAAACCCACGTGACAGCGACCCTTCACAGAGCACTTGTCCTCTCCACTGCCACTTCAGACCCACACTGCACAATGTTATTCTCAGTTTTTACAGCAGTAAAACATTTCCCTGTAGAACATATTATACAATCATGTTCCCTGCCCACCTGTTCAAATGATTATAACTGTTCTACACTTTGTACTTTGTTACTTGAGTTGCATATGTCTGATGCACAGTGTGCCAGTCTATGTATGGGTAGACACAGTCTGTTTGTGGGTTTATATGCATCCAGTTGTCATGATCTGATCCTAATATATACCTATGAACTTATGAACTATTTATTGTATTGTATACACTTCACTGTAGACCAAAACTATGTGCCAACCATTGCCTCTTTGCTAGTGCCACAGTGCACCTCACCTGCTCCCATTTAGTATGATCATACAGTGCAGTTTGAGCTTCCACTGAGGACTCATCTGTCTCACTCTCCACTGCTTGGTACATTGGGAAAGGCCTCACTGCTGCCACTGTTTCCTCAATATTATTTTGTATAGCATTACACATATGGAAAAGTTTAGCATATATGCCAGGGTGATACTTTAAGACAATAGTGGATACAACACGTCAGTGAAAACTTGCTTTCAACAGCCCAAACATATCCTCCATGATATCCTGGATCTTTGGAAGGGCATAGCTGTAGCCATAGTCTGTTTCATGGTCTGTACATTTCTGATAGGTGTTATCAACCAGGGTTCCAAGGCATATTTAGCATCATAAATAGGCTGTCCTTGGGAAAATCATGTCTCTGTTGATGTGAATAATGCATGCCATATGTGGGAGCCATAGTTGCTACAAGAGTGGTCTGCAGATACATTGTAGCTGCTACCCTATGTATTACAGTTCACCAGGCAGTTGATAAAACGATAACCTTTATGGTTCACATACCTTCTTTAAAGCTCACCATAGGGAGACTTTATTTAAATGTGGGTTCAAGTCTAGGGAACCTTGTATCTCAGTGGGGATGAGCAATTTCACACAATTTTTGCATGGTGTTAGCTTTCTCCTCTGTGGTAAGAAGTACCCACATATGCTCCCCACATGCTACAGCATGACATCAGGGAAAATGATAGAATATTGTAGAGACTGATGTCTAGTATTCCCAAACAGTGTCCCCTGTTGGTCATTGAATGGTTCCTGTAACTAGTAGTCAAAGCCACATGTACCTACCTTTCCAATGGGACAGGTACTCCACTAGTTTGCAGACGAGGCCGGTACATGTCTACCAGCTCCTGTATGGCAAGGCTGTCACATAAAAGCACTTATAATACTAAGCAGTTTATCAGACATGCACACACTAAACCCACCACACATACTATGTTCCAGACACATAGACCCACATATGCTAAGGCTGTTAAATGTAATCTTCCTAAAACCCAACAGCACTCGACCAAAGCAGACCCCATCACAACCCCAATAGCACTCGACAAAGCAACCCCCCACCACAACACCAACAGCACTTGACCAAAGCAACCCCCACTACAACACATACAGCTACATGGAAAATGCTACCTCAAAACAAAACACACACAACACATAACCCACAAAGTCAGTGTGGCAAGCAGCCACAGCCCTTAAGGCTGAATAACACACCTGATACTCATGTTATAGGTGACTCTATTGTCAGACACACTGACGTCCCGCTCACCAGGCTGAATATAGAGAAGGTCACGGTGAGCTGCTGACACATAACGCAAGCACTCAGGTCACTCCAAAGCAAATACAAATATGACTCAGTCATTGTACATGCTGGTGTGAATGACCTGAGATGTACTTCCCTGGACTACATGAAAAGAGACATAGAGGAGCTCTCTGATCATGTAGCCCAGGCTGGTATGACCCTGACCTTGAGCAGCATCTTACCCTCACCTAGAATGATGCCACAGTACAAAGACAAAATGATCGATTTTAACAATTGGCTAAAATTTTGGTGTCATTCAAAGGGGATCCAGTGCCTGCCAGCCTGGGATGACATGATCGACAAGTCACATTGCTTCGCTAGGGACGGCTTGCACCTGTCACCACTGGGCTTTCGGATATTGGCAAAGGCTCTTGCCACCCCCATAGTGCCTTTTTTAGGCAAGGCTCAAAAGTCAAACCCACCCCCATAGACAGCACAAGGAACAAGAAACTAAGGGTAATGCTGCTAAACGCCAGAAGTCTTAACCTCAAGATGCACGCACTCAAAGCTCTCCTCAGTATGGAGAACATCGATATCTGTGCAGTGACAGAAACCTGGTTCAAGGCTCCAGAGAGCACCCCAGCACTACCAAGCTATACCTCGTATCATGCTTTTCGGCCCCAAAACCCAGACCGAACCACAAAAGGAGGGGGAGTTTCCATATTTATCAAGGATATCCACACCTCCACATTAGTGGCATTGCACGAAGTATCGGAGACCATCCATGTGCAACTAACAGTGGGCAAGACTGCTTTTCAGTTTATAGCATCCTACAGACCACCCTTTCAAAGTCAGGAATCCCATTCAGCTTTCCTGAAAACATTGGAGAACATGAAGATCTCTTCGAACACCATTATATTGGGCGACTTCAACTACCCAAACATTGACTGGGAGCACTACTCAAGCCCCAGCACCTTAGCCCAAAGATTCCTGGAAATTATAAACTCAAATGCTATGGAACAACTAGTCACCACTCCCACAAGAGGGGACAACATACTAGACCTGATCATTACCAACATGGGGACTCTATGCTCCACACCAGAAGTATATCCCTCATTGGTAAGATCAGACCATAAATTAATTTCACTAGATGTCCACATCTCGACCCCACCCCCAGCCCAGAAAACCACAGTGAAAAACTTCTCAAAAGCGAACTTCTCACTTCTCAAAACTGAAGTGGAATCCTTCAAGGCCCCAGGGCCAGTGGAAACTACAACCAAACTGCATAATCCTATATAAATGCATTCTACGGACATCTCCAGGAATGCATGGATCATGCTATCCCAAACAAAACCAAGACCCAATCATCCAAAGGCAGGCGTCCAGTCTGGTGGACCCCTGCCATAAATAAACTGTACAACAGAAGGAGGAAGCTACTACATGATAGAGCAAAATCCCTAATAGGGAAGGCATCTCTGATCAGTACTAGCAAAAAATTACGATCCCTCATAAAATCCTCCAAGGCCAGCTTCGAGAGAAAAATTGCACAGGACACCAAAGACAATCATAAGGCTTTTTTCAGTTATGTTAGAAACCTGGGATGCAACTCCCAAACTTGTTCTGAGTTGATTCTAAACAACAAAAAATACACTGAACCCACAGACATCGCCAATATCCTGGCAGACAGGTTCAGTGCAAACTTCTCCACCCCCCCCCAAAAGAGCAAGTATCTATCCCGACAGAGGGCTGCCTCCCAAACATCTCAGATGCTCAGGTGAAGGCTGCCCTCTCCAAAGCAAAAAACACTGCTTCCATGGGACCAGATGGCGTCCCAGGTTGCGTCCTACATGAACTAAAAGAGGACCTAATCCCTCAAATAAAACAACTATACAATCTCAGCTTCACTACAGGATATGTGCCCACAGAATGGCGTACAGCAACAGTGGTCCCACTCCACAAAGGTGGAGCCTCTACGGACCCTGGAAACTATCGCCCCATAAGCCTGACTAGCTTAGTCTGCAAGGCTAATATGGAGAGGATCATCATGGAACTCATAATCTCAGATCCTGCCTTTTGAACCTGGTTGACTTCTTTTAAACAGTCACCAAAGCCATAGATGAAGGGAAGGTAGTCCACACAGCCTATCTGGACCTTGCAAAGGCATTTGACACAATACCCCACTCGGGCATCATAGATAAGCTATCCAGCTTAAATATAAACCCCTATGTCACAAGATGGGTCGCAAACTGGCTCAAAGACAGAACCCACAGTGTGAGAGTTGCTGGAGCCATGTCAGACTCGAAACCGGTCACAAGTGGCATCCCACAGGGTTCTGTCCTGGGACCACTCTTGTTCGGTATATACTTTTCCGAGGTACAGGCAAACGTGGGAGGACTATGGATCACCAAGTTCGCAGACGACCGCAAACTGGGCGCCATAATCAACTCTCCAGCTGACACAAATGAGGTACAGGCAAATGTGGGAGGACTATGGCTCACCAAGTTCGCAGACGACTGCAAACTGGGCACCATAATCAACTCTCCAGCTGACACAAACATCCTTCAAAAAGGTCTCACAGAGACAGATAACTGGTGCCAGCGCCATGGTTTAAAGCTAAATGCCAAAAAATGTATAGTCATACCCTTTGGCAAAAACAATGTGCCCACAAATTACCACATAGGCGGAAACCCATTAAGTACAGAGAAAGTTATTAGGGACCTGGGGACACAAGTTGATAGCAATCTCTCCTTTGAAAACCACATTGCCAAAGTGGTTAGAAAGACCTTCTACATAGCCTACCTCATCACGAAGGGTTTCACATCTAGATCAAGAGAGGTAATTGTGCCCCTTTATTCATCCCTCATCAGGCCCATCATAGAATACAATGCCCCTTTTGGGATGTACCTTACCTGACACCTGCAACAATTAGAAAGACCCCAAAAGTATCTCACCAAGAGGATCAAGGGTTTCAAACAGATGCCATATGCTGCTCGGTTAAAAAAACTCCAGCTCTACTCAGTTGCATACCGCCTACTTTGAGGCGATCTATGCCTGACATACAAAGCTTTGTGAAATCCAGAATTAATGAACATGCTCCACCTCAGTAAATCTAAATACCTTAGAGCCACACGCTCGAGGGACTTGAACCTCAGCACAGAAATAAATAGAACTTGCTGGAGGGACAGGTTCATAACCCAGAGGCTCCCTTCACTCTGGAATAGAATTCCAGTTCATGTGAGGCAGAGCACATCACTGAATCTCTTCAAGAAGAATCTCGATAAGTGGATGGGGGATCATAGGTTTGTCCCAGGGATTACTCCCGTGTTACTATTTGACAGAGGCACAGTAAACTAAACCTTAAAAAGGGCACAGTATACTCAAATCAAGGGGTGGCGTAAGCCATACAGAATCGGGCTAGGCTTATAATTGCCCCAGGGCAGATAGCCTAGTATGAACCTATGAACCTATGAACCTATGGCATCTCAACATTCCCCAGGTTGAAGAAAGCCCTAAAGGCAAACAACTACACAACCCAACTGAATATTTTCATAGATTTGTAGATTGATACTAGGCTAATGTCCCCAGGGGCCTTTTTAAGCCTAGCCAAGTTTTTCTGAAAGAATAATGATGTCCTGTAATCCAAATAGGCCATCGAGGACCAGGCATTTATAAGGTACCTCTGTCCATAAGGGATATGGGTGCCAGGCCCAGTGTAAATTTCCTATTCCCCCTCCACTTGTCTAGGTTGTGCTTAAAACTGGGTAATACACAGACTCAGCTTAATATGGATGGAAAGCCTATTCCATAGAAGTGGCAGTATTTGAGACACATATCTGTGTCTCCAGCATGTTTTGTTTAAGTCACAGACAAAATACAGCTCCCTAGACCTTGTATTTCTGGCACTTTTGGTGGAAGTATATGTAGGAGATTCATAAGTGTGGGATCAGCCTGGGAGAATATATTAGACAGACAATGCTGCTTTGTCCCTTTAGGTTTTTGTATACTGGATAAAACGTTGTCTATCCCTATAGTGCCTTTTTAGGCACTGCCAGTTTGATAAACCTTCTGACATAGCAAAACCAACACAATAACACATAAAGTTTTTACTGCTGAGTATCAGCAATCAAACAGGCTCCCCTCACTGTGGATACTCCAGATGTTTGTGCAGTTACTGCGACTTGGTTTAAAGCCACAGAAAGCACCCCAACAATGCAGGGCTATAATCCCTTCCACACATTAAGACAATCTACTGCACAAGAAGGGAAGAAGGGTGGAGGTATCTCAATTTACATTAAAAACATACACACCTCAGGGCTGACGAATCAGTATAATGTGCTTGAACATCCCTGTGTCTAAATTACAATAGGCAAACTCCCATATTGTATCCTTGCAAGCTATAGTTTCCCCTTCATGACACTACAAAACTATGATACATACTTAAATATACTGGAGACTCTTCCCATTCAGCTCTGCACCATATCCATGTGTGAGTTGAACTACTACACTATTGAGTGGGAATCATACACAACACCTTAATACGCACGCCTATAGATTCCTGCACTTTGCAAACACAAATATCCTGGACCAGCTAGTCAATATGCCCACTAATGGGGCAAATATCTTTGAACTGGTCCTCCTAAACATGGGGGAATATTGCCCCATCCTTAGTGCACTGTCCTCACTGTTCAGTCCAGAACATAAAGTGTGTCCTGTGAAAAAAAATAAAACTTGAAACCTCGATTAACCATGGAACATTTAGGAATTATTCAATGATAAACATCCTACTATAATGTTACACCTTGGTAAAATTCCAAGCCATCCCAAACTTTGAGAATGCCACTGCATATGTGGAATTGTCTATAAAACCCTTTATAATTATATTTATTGATTTATTCACATTTGATTACTTAGAAAGTCCAACTGGATAGAAGTCCATTTTCAGCAGAGGCCTGGGGAGAAAAGCTCTGAATTATTTCAAAACATTTAAGAACAATAATTTTACAATTTTCAAAAATAAAAAAAAATTGCAGTTTAAATAATTATAACAAACTAGACATAACATAAAAACACTGGTTAAAACTCGATATAACTTATATGACAATCATTTAATATATAGAGAAATTTAAGAGTTTGTAGAGAAAGTAAAGGTAAGTTTGTCTAATACAAATAGGAATTGCAATGTGAGGTGAGGAAAAACAGGCTTATGGTGTATTTAGACAGAAAGTCAGGGAAGAGGATTAGATAGCAGTGAGGAAGTAAGTGAAAAAGGGAGATTAAGGAGGTATAAGGAATGAAAGGGTACTTGTTCACATTTAGTGATATAGTTTATCCTGGATTTGAGCAAGAACAGAGCCAGATTTTAGATAGGAAGTCTTTCAGAGAGGTTTTGAAAGATGGGAGGGAGGGTATAGACTTGACAGATCAGGTAAGGAGTTCCTGACCTTAGCAACTCTGTAAGAGTACAGACAATGTCCAGCAGATTTGCTAGGCTTGTAGACAGACAGGAGATTTTGGTCACTGGATTGCAATGACCGACTAGGAACATAGTTGTGTAGAATGTTTTTTAGTACTGGACAGGGAGATGGACACTGTATAATTTTATAGGTGGTAAGAAGCTGGGTGCATGTTAGTTACTGTGGCAGTTTTAACTATTGTAGGCTTTTCAGTGCTATACAGTGGTGGGTTCCAAACGGGGTATGCGATGCAAATTTAGCAACTTCGTTATAGCATTGTTCAAGTTTTCATTTTTGTGAAGCCTAGCAGTTAGTAAGGATTGGAGCACCATAAAGAAGTGAGGGGAGGGGATAAGTAGTGGCAAGTGTAGTTTTAGTTGCATCGGCGAGAAAATTTTTGCCTCTGTAAAGTATCCCTAGTTTTTGATGAGTTTAACTTATGTAACTTTGTAAATGCAGGTCAAATGTAAGATTATCATCCACTATCATGCTTAATAGTTCGCTGTGAGAAGTGACTTAAATGGTTGTATTATGAAGAGTGTGGACGTTAAATTTTGTTTCTTCATGAGAGAAGAATTTGGGGAACAAAAGTAGTAGCTTGGTCTTTTTCGGTTTGAGCATGAGTTGTGAGTCACACAGCCATATTTCAGTGGCTGTTAAAGCTTCCTGAGCAATTTTTTGGAGGTGTACAATGTTGTCAGATGTGCAAATGAGAGTGGAATTATCTGTGCATTGTATTAGAGTGGCCTGTTGTATGGAAGTACAGAGGGTGTTGGTGAAAATGTTAAAGAGGAGGAGACCAAGGACAAACCTGTAGTACACTGGTGGTGACTGGGAAATAAGGAGAGAGCATGGAGTGCCATTTTACTGACTGATACCTATTGGACAGGTAGCTTTTTGAACCATAGAAAGGTGGGCTGAAAGACACCTAGTGAGGACAATTGAAGTAGAAGTTTGATGTGACAAACTGTGTCAAAGGCTTTAGACAAGTCTAGAAATATGGAAGAAAATAGAAACACTAGCTTTATTGACAGCATCTATATAGGTTAGAAGGGCAGTGCTAGTACTATGGGAAGGATGGAAGTCATGTTGTGTAGGGGAGCTCTTCCTGTTGGAGATAGTCTAGCAAGTGTTTTTGAATACATTTTCAAGTATTTTGGCAAGGGGAGATAAGGCTGAAATATATCTAAAGTTATTAATATCTGCTGAATTTCCTCCTTTGTGCAGAGGGATAACGTGTGACTTTTTCCAGAGAGAGGGAACATGGCCTATTTATAAGGACTGAGACAGGATAGGCAATGCTACTGGCTGCTATTTTTAACTACTCACTTGGAAGGTCATCAGCTGAAGAACAGAACAGTTTAAGTTTGTTTAAAAGTAATTTTATATAGGACATGGGCACAGGTTTGAAGGTGAAAGCAGATGTGGCAATATGTGGCTGTTGGGCAGGGTTGGGATTAGATGTTGAGGAATCCTTAGTTAGAGATACTACACTGTCTATAAACTAAGAGTTGTACTATATTATTTATATATATATATATATATATATATATATATATATATATATATATATATATATATATAATTTTTGGCTGAGATGTAAAATTTCTCTAATGGATGCCCAAAACTTTTAGGGTCGTATTTAAAATTATTCTGAAAGTTATTATAATATAGCTTTTGTCTCATTTATTTGCTTTTTAGTATGATTGTGAAGCATTCTGAGGTTTTTGAGATAGTGAGGTGTTTTATAGTTTTGCAATTCTTTCTATGCCTTTTCTCTATCCTGCATTAACATTTTACTCTTTTTGGATAGACAAATTGCATTATTTGTTTTCATTCTCTTCCTTCTAAGTGGTGCAAGGTATTTAGGATATTTAGAAAAGTTGTACAGGAAGGCTTTTTAGGAAGTTCCTGTTAATAGTTGAAAATGTAGTAATGAACATTACTGGGTTAAACTTGGAAAGATTATGTGTTGTTTTATAAATATGATGTTTAAATGGACGTGTGAGATGTCTAGTCATATAGATTGGGAGATGATCACTGTCAGAGTCTGACATTGTACCTATGATGGAGTATTTACTAGGGTCTGATGCTAGGATACAGTCAAATAGAGAATTTGATGTCTTACTATAATGTGTGGGGCTATTAATTAGTTGTGTGAAGCCATATAAGTTCATGCTAGATGCAAGGGAATTAGAGTTTATGTCCAACCATTTGACATTCTCATCACCTTGTAATTTTTTTTCCGGTGGAAATGTTATGGATATCCAATGTAGGATATCTTCCAGTATGGCAGTATTGTCGCCATGAGAGATATAAAGAACAATAATAGATATTTGTGTATAATTGTTTATTTTGAGGAAAGCAATACGCTTTGCTGAACTGAATTTTGGTGTTGGTTTGCTGTAAGGGGAAATGTGGTAGGTATTGGGAAATATTAAAGCAATACCACTACTATTCCTCTTTATATGGTCATTACGGATGATATTATAGCCAGGAGTTATAACTTCAGAGTTGTTTATGCTGGGTTTAAGCCAAGTTTCAGTTACAGCGGGAACATCAGCCTTATGTTGGATAATCCAGGTGTGTAGTTCAGCAGTTTTATTTCTTATACTTCTAACATTTATTGCAGCAGAAATTAGATCACCAGGGTTATGGATTGGTTGTTGTTGGGTTACAAAAGTGTGTGTGTGTGTGTGTGTGTGTGTGTGTGTGTGTGTGTGTGTGTGTGTGTGTGTGTGTGTGTGTGTGTGTGTGTCTTTGTGTTCATTGTGACAGATGGGGCCAGGATTAGGGTGTATATCTGTTCCTAGAAGGATTTTAGTATTTTGGGGAATTATGCATACTTGTTGTTTGGAGAAGATTCTTGCACTTAATTTTGTTTTGATTTGAGCTGAAGTGCAGTTAATTAGTCTATATCTGGAATAAAGGTGAGGGGTAGTATTAAATAGGTTTGATGCGATGTGTGGAGAATGTAAAGAGGAAGTACGAATAGGTGGTTGGGACAGATGTTGAGAGATATTGTTGAGTCGTGGTAGGATGAAAGATGGCACAGTAGGAGGAGAGGAGTAAAGGATAAGATGGAGCAGCATAATTATGTCCAGGAATCTGTATTGTATGAACGTCAGGTGGTGGGGAAGTAGCAGTGAAGAAGGAAACAAGAAGTCACAGGACAGCAGGAGATTCAGTGATGGTAGTAGATTCTGAAAGCTGGAAGAGGATAGGTAAGGAGAGAAGTATTTTCTGTAAAAGTAGAGAGGAAGGTTGTTCTGGTATCTTCTCTGGAATGTAAGGAATAGACATATATTATTAAAGGCTAGAGTATAATAATGTGGACAAAATAAGAAGAAATGAGGGTTTATTTGGGAAAAGAAAAAGGTACAATGTGGAATAGACAGGTACTATTATGGAGGATTGTGATTAAAAATGGACATAGTGCAAAGCAGTATGTGAGGGAGAAAGATAGTTGGGAATGGGGCTAAAAATTAAATAGAGATAGTGAAGTATGTAACAAGAAACAGAAGTGTATGCAGAGAAGTAGTGCAGTCATGGGGGGGTTGGAATAAGAGTCACAAGGGAAATCTGTATGTAGGAAGTATAATATTAGAGTAAGAGGGGGTGGATGGGAATTGGGGGTAGTTTAAGGTAGCAAGGTGAAGCTGAGTGTAGCTGGCTTTGTCAATTTATAACTGAGATCAAACAGTTTATAGGTAGAACAAAGCAATTAACAAAGAAATGTAAGTAAAACAGGTTATCTGTCACTTCCTGAGACTAAATAAATGGCATATCCAGTACAGTGTACTGATGAAGCAGAAGGGAACAGTGGCCAACTTAGTAAAAGACCCTTAGAGTGCAAGGACTATTTCACAGAGAATTACAATCACAGAGCAAGCATATATTTAACCGATTAATGTTAAAACACAACAAGGTTCATAGTGATAAATATGCTTATATTAAATAGTGACAACATTCACAGTAAACTTGTAGGTGTAGGGCCTTATGGCAGAGCTACTGCAATTTCAAGGCCAGATGTAGTGACTGCATAGAAATAGCTGTACTCACCCATAACAAGTAAAGGATTAATTCAATAAACAAGCCACCCTGGTGGAATCCAAATAAATATGTTGTTTGCTCAATTTGTTGTACAACAAAAGAACATTAATCATGACAACAATTAGGAGGTGCAATGCCCACCAACATAAAAATTCCCTTATAAATCTAAATAGGTAACAAAGAGGGCTTGTCACATCGACCAAAGCCAGGTTTGAGGTAAGAAAATAGCCTCACAAGCCAAGGACACAAATAAAGCTTTCTTCAGCTGTGTCTACAGCCTCAAAGGCAATTGTAAGTGATTCAGCAAATTTAGCTCTAATTTTATGCCTCTCACCACCCTCACGATACCCCACAGGAAATACCTACAACCATAATTTGTAAAGCTATCTAGTCTAATATGTAAAGCCATGGAAACAAGAATCATTGGTATGTTAAATGACAACATACAGACACTAGATCCAACTCAGTTTGGTTTCATCAAGGGCAACTCATACCTACTCAGCCTAGTGGACTTCTTTGCGGAGGTCACCAAACAGTGGAGGAGAGCAAGATGGTAAACATTTCCTACCATGATCTTGGCAAAACATTTGATACAATACCCACAGAGGAATTGTAAACAAGCTCACTGAATTAAATATCAACCCCTTTTTCACCCACTGGATATCTAACTGGCTTACAGGGGAGTGCAGGGACTGCTCCTTTTTGGTACCTACCTCTCTGAAGTCATGCCTGACTTCAAAGACCTCTGGCTAAAGAAGATTACAGATGATTGGAAATTAGGTGCTGTCACTGAACCCCCCCAGGATACAAATACCCTCAAAGTAGATCTAACACAGACTGATATTAATCATGGTCTAAAACTCAATGCCAAGAAGTACATAATTGTATGTTTCAGTAAGACTTTACTAAATTGATAACACATCCCTAAGAATAGACACAGTGGTCAGGGATTTGGGAATACATGTAGGCAGTGACTTGGCCTTTAACTATTATGTGTCTGCAGTAGTAAGGAAATAATTCCATGCTGTGCAAATTATAAGTAAAGGTAATGCGTCCAGGTCCAAATATGTCATTGTTTCATTATACTCTGCCCTCCTAAGACTAATCAATCATTGAGTACAATGTACGTTTGGCATGTACCTGACCAGGCATATGCAATAACTGGAATGTCCACAGAAGTTCCTCACAAAAAGAATACATGGTTTAGAAAACAAGTCTTATGTGGAGTGTATCATAAGCTTGTCCTTATACTGAGTTTTTTACATACTGCTGAGAGGTGACATATGCAAGACCTTCAAAGTATTCTCAGATCCAGGCTTAATGGGTACATCCACAACACAAATAGTGTCATTAACACCTGCTCCAGGGACCTAAACCTTGCCTGAAACATAAATAAGAAAGGCTAGGTGGACATATATGAGTCTCAGAAACAACCCTACCTCTGGAACAGGCTCTCCATCCATGTGGAGCAAAGTTCTTCCCTGCACTTAATTCAAACAAAAGTTGGATCAGTGGATGGAGAATCATACATTTACCCAGGTCTGGCACCTATGTCCCTGTTAGAGAAAGGAAGCTTGTAAATGCTTGACCATTCACGCCTAAGGTTATACATCCTCCACAAAACCTAAGGGGCCAACATCTTCTAATATTTCTGGGAAGTATGGATAGGCTTAAAAAGGACCTTTGTGGTACTTAGCCTAGTATTCTCCTATGAACCTGTGATGAAAACATGAATAATTAATGATGACCAGTGCCATCCAACATTATTATTATATGTTTTTTACATACACATTGCCCTTTCTTATGCTGCTTCCCATTAATTGTAAGTTAGTTAAAGACGCCAACCTCCCTAAAATGCCAGGATGATATAATAAGCTATTGGTGTTAAATGGAAATATACAAAAAGGTGCCATATGCATGAATGAGTTAAATACACCATTTACCATTGTAATAATATGCAAAACAATCCTTTGCAAGTTATTATTTTTCCCCATTGGAGCACCCTACATTTTAGATGCCTTCTTAAAAAGGAGTAAGTAAATGATCAGTTAATACCACTTTTCCCTATTAGAAGCAACTGTCTACATTAGCATGCTAGTTAACATAAATATAGCAAAGAAAGTAAAGTTGCACAATGGGATGCACAGGAAATATGGTATGGAAAACTGTGCCTTAATTAGATATAAACCATAGGAGTGGCAATGAAAAGAAATGTTCATAGGTTCATAGGTTCATACTAGGCTATCTGCCCTAGGGCATTTATAAGCCTAGCCAGAGTGTGTTTGGCCTTTGCCACCCATTTTAAATCAATTTTGCTATGCCCTTTTTCGAGGTTAGTATACTGTGCCTCTGTCTAACAGTGACACAGAAGTGATACCCGGGGTAAACCTACGATCTCCCATCCACTCATCAAGATTCCTCTTGAAGAGAGTCAATGAGGGACACTGCCTAACCTGGACTGGGATTTTATTCCAGAGTGAAGGGAGCCTCTGGGTTATGAATCTGTCTCTCCAGCATGTCCTATTTACTTCAGTGCTGAGGTTCAAGTCTCTCGAGCGCATAGCTCGATGGGATTTGGATTTTCTGAGGTGCAGCATGTCCATTAATTCCGGGTTGGACATGGCTTTATACGTCAGGCACAGATCATCTCTGAGCAGGCGGTATGCCACTGAGTAGAGCTGGAGGTTCTTTAACCGGGCAGCATATGACATCTGTTTAAACCCTTTGATCCTCTTTGTGAGGTACTTTTGGGGTCTTTCCAGTTGCTGCAGGTGTCTGGTAAGGTGCATCCTAAAAGGGGCATTGTACTCAATTATGGGCCTGATGAGGAATGAGTAAAGAGGCACGATGACCTCCCCTGATCTAGATGTGAATCCCTTCATGATTAGGTGGGCTATATAAAATGTTTTTCTAACCACTTTGGCCACGTGGTTGTCAAATGAGAGATTGCTATCAACTTGGGTTCCCAGGTCCCTAATTACTTCTTCCATACTTGATGGATTACCACTTATGTGGTAATTTGTGGGCACTTTGTTTTTGCCAAAAGGGATGACTATACACTTTTTGGCGTTTAGCTTGAGGCCATGGCTCTGGCACCAGTTGTCTGTTTCTATGAGGCCCTTTTGGAGGATGCTTGTGTCAGCTGGAGAGTCGATTATGGTGCCCAGTTTGCAGTCATCTGCGAACTTGGTCAGCCACAGTCCTTCCGTATTGGCCTGTACCTCCGAGAAATATATACCGAACAAGAGAGGTCCCAGGAATGAGCCTTGTGGGATGCCACTTGTAACTGGATTGGAGTCTGACATGGCTCCAGCAATTCTAACCATGTGGGTTCTGTCCTTGAGCCAGTTTGCAACCCATGTAGTGACATAGGGGTTTATATTTAAGCTGGTGAGCTTATCTATAATGCCCAAGTGGGGTATTGTATCGAAGGCTTTTGCGAGGTCCAGGTAGGCTGTGTGGACCACCTTCCCCTCGTCAATGGCCTTGGTGACTGTTTCAAAGAAATCGACCTGGTTTAAGAGGCAGGATCTGCCCTTAACAAAGCTGAACTGGGTAGGATCCAGTGTCTGTAGGTTCCCAATATCTTTATTTATGAGGTCCATGATGATCCTTTCCATAGCTTTGCAGACCAAGCTAGTCAGGCT
The DNA here is from genome assembly GCF_019279795.1 of Protopterus annectens. Classification (NCBI taxonomy): domain Eukaryota; kingdom Metazoa; phylum Chordata; order Ceratodontiformes; family Protopteridae; genus Protopterus; species Protopterus annectens. The sequence goes on from NC_056725.1 coordinate 56,497,401, forward strand.
TATGGGGCGATAGTTTCCAGGATCCATTGAGGCACCACCTTTGTGGAGAGGGACCACTGTTGCTGTACGCCACTCTTTGGGTACATATGTTGATAAATAAAAGTTAAATACAATGTGGATACTTTCAAGGTAAAATATTTAATTTATTAGTAAATATGTATCACAAATACCTTTTGTAGAGAGAATGTAATTAAAAAATAGAGTGGCTGAGAAACATATTGCTAGCATGTAATAGGGTAAGACTTACTTACTGTTTAGCTAGATGTCCATCCACAACCACTAATGACAAACTGAATATTGTGTCATAGCAAATGACTTAATTTGAATGACTGCACAGAAGGAGAAAGATAACTAAAAAGGCTTCTATAATTATGGTAATTAAAATGAACTTCCCCAAATAGTGGGTAGAATATGTCAAAATAGAATTATGATCAATGAGCTGTCTGACATAACAGAAGGTTTTGTTAATATCTTTGAGTCTTTTGTGACTAAATTTAGGACAACTATCAAAATTATGGACTAGACAGAGATGACTTTTCAAAAGCTTGTATTAGTCAAAGTGTTTTTCTTTGTTACACTTTCTTCTAAGTTTAAAGAAATATTGGCTGTATGCTTATTGATGGAATTTTCACATTATATATTTATAACCACAAGAATGAATTCTTAATGAAAACTACATTTTTGCCAAATGATTCCTTATACAGCATTGTATTCTTTCAGGCTAGAGTAATACAATTTATGAAGCAGTTGATAACGAGTCATTTGCTGTATATCTGTATTGCCAGTGTAGCATTCACGAGCACGTCATTCATGCGCATAGTTACTTTACCCCAGCAAGCTGAGACTTCATTGGATGCATCACAAATATTCTTAACCTCATAGTATCTAGTTTATTTTTGTAAATAATAGTGATTGTAATTGGCAATTCAATTAAAGATGGAGTAGTAGAGTTTCCTCCAATTCTTTGTGGCTTTCATTGCTGCAGATAGTAAACATCTTAAGTAATCCATTTGATCTTTCTTTATACAACATGAAACTAGCACATTAGATGTTATCAAATACACTGTTAATATAAAAGTTATCAGCTTTCCTAAAAATTATATTTTAAATCCATCTGAATTCCAAACAAATGCCAATGTTTTGAATATTTTCCTCTTTATTTTGGAATATATAATACTTAGTGGGCAATCTTCTGTATAAAGCTTTCAAACAAAAGTCAGAAAGAAAGGTTGTTTTTTTTTAATTGATCCTAAAGTACCTAAGTTTTTTTTTTTTTTGGGGGAGGTGGTAGTCAGTTTATGGTAAATAATTGTGTTATATCTAAAGCAATATTTTTATTTAGTATCATTTTATAATCTTCCAATAAACTAGTATTGGATTTCTCCTTATTGATTACATTTCTAAATATGTAATTTGAAAGATTTGGAAAGCTTATCAAATCAGTTTTTGACGTACTCTGCAGTTATTAAGTACATGTTATACTACTGTTGGTATAAGTAACTGACCGCTTGCATCCCTTCTATATTTGTACACAATGCTGTCCACTGATAGTAATAATAATGATGATGATGTAATTCCTTTAAATTGGATCAACACATACATTTTTCCATTTTCCTTCATTTTATTGCTCATTTTTCATATTGCTCATATTGATCATCCATTCTATCCCATACCAGCCATCCTACTGCACAGCACTATCCCCTCTCATCACCCGTTATTCTCCCTTCAGATCTCTCCGAAGCTCTAACCAAGACCTATTACAAATCTACAAACCTAAGTCTAAATTTGGATGCAACATGCACAGCTATCACCTCCCTATTGCCTGGAATAGGCTCCCACTAGAAATCAGGACCCTTACACATCCTAAACAGTTTAAGACAGCCACCAAAGAGCACTTTAAAAGTCAATGGTCCTGTCACCGTACTCTCCCTCCTTAACATCCCCTATTTCTCATACCTTAATCTACCTTCTGCCCTTAACTCACTCTTCTCACTAGGTCTCTCTAATCTTTCTTGACTACTCTTTCTACTGTCTTCTAAAATCTATTAAGCAAATTGCCTCAGAGAAACATTCTATTGTAATTGTCTTGCCTTCATGCAACTACATCATGATAAAACTGGGTTTTTATTAACCACGTACCCCAGAAACTATACTCATCTTATTGACATATTTCTTTTTATACATCTTGAAATAATTATGCTATACTCCTGATTATTGACACTGTATAACATTGTATTGCTACTTAATGCGTTGTAATAATCCTGTAACATTGCTGTTTAATGCTAATTTATAATGAAAATTGTATAATAATTTTGGACCTTTTCTCCCCAGCTCTCTGATGAAAAAGGGCTCTTCAGCTCAGTCAGACAATCCTGGTCAACAAATGTAAAATAAATAAATAATAATAAATAATAAATATTGCTGCTAGTGCTGGCTATGATTCCTAAAGTGGATGATATGAGACCAAAGGTAAAATTTGTTAAAAGATAAATATAATTATCATAGGATCATAGGAAGTTACTAGGCTAATGGCCCTAGGGCCCTTATAAGCCTAGCCAAGCTCTTCCATTATTTCAATGATCAGCACCTATTGCCCCAGTCCAAGAGGGACACATGTGGAACACCTAGGGTGAATTTATGGTTACCCATCCAATCATCCAGATTGTGTTTGAAGAGGGCCAATGAGGTGCTCTTTGACATAAAGTGGGAGCCTGCCCCAAAGGTGTAGTAACCTCTGGGAGACAAATCTGTCCCTTTAGCAGGTTCTGTTAATGTCACATACCAGGTTAAGGTCTTTAGAGTGAGTAACCTGTGTACCATTTGGCTTACAGATATGCAGAATTTCCATGCAGGGTCAGAGATAGCCTCTGAGTAGTCTGTATGAAACTGAATAAAGTGACAGTGATTCCAGATGTTCCACATAGGACAGATGCTGAAGACCTTGAATGTTCCTTGTGAGGAACCTTTGTGGTCTCTCCAATTGCTGCTGTTGCTTGGAAAGGTACATATCAAAAGGGGTGCTATACTCAATTATTGGCCCAATGAGGGAAGAGTACAGAGAGGTTATGATTTCTTTTTATCTGGAGGCAATGCCTTACTTATGACATGAACAATATAGAATGCCTTTCTTACCACTGTGGCAACATTGTGGTCAAAGGTAAGGTTGCTGTCAACCTGTGAGCCCAGGTCTGTCACCACTGAATACTTACCTAGGGTGTTGCTATTGATGTGATAGCAGGAACATTGCTCTTACTGAAAGGGATGATAATATATTTTTTTGCATTGAGTTTAAGGCCATGAGTTTGGCACCACTCATTTGTTTGTGTAAGGCTGTCTTGTAGGATGTTGACATCTTTTGAAGATTCTATGACCACTCCCAGTTTGCAGTCATCAGCAAACTTTGTCAAAAGCAGACCTTTAGTTTTTGCTTGTACTTCAGAGATATAGATTCAAAGCAGTAGAGGTCCCAGGACTGATCCCTGTGGAATACCACTGGTTACTTGTCTGCTGTTGGAGGTTGATTCCCCTATTCTGACTGTATGGGTTCATCAGTCAGCCAGTTAGTGACCCGTCTAATGATACAAGGGTTGATTCCTAGCTGGGTGAGTTTGTCAATGATGCCTGAGTGTGGGATAGTGTCAAATGCCTTGGATAAGTCTAGGTAGGCTGCAAGGACAGATTTCCTCTCCTCCAGGGCCTTGGTGACTGTCTCGAAGAAGTCCAACAGGTTTAACAGGCATGATCTCCCTTTGACAAATCCAAACTGAGCTGGGTCAAGTGTTTGGAGATTACCTATATCTTTGTTGATAAGGTCCATGATGATTTCCACCATGGCCTGGCAGATAAGGCTAGTCAGGCTAATAGGTCTATAGTTCCTGGGGTCAGTGGTAGCACCACGTTTGTGCAAGGGAATAACGGTGGCCATTTTATATTCAGCTGGGATGAAGCTGGTGCTTAGACTATGACTGAAAAGAGTACCCAGTGGTGTTGCTAATTCTTGTTGGAGCCCATGTAGGATGCAGCCTGGGATGTTATCAGATCCCATGGATGCTGTGTTTTTGGCCTTAGAGAGGGTGCTTACGACCTGCTCTTTAGAGATGCAAGGTAGGAGACAGGTGGTAGGGATGCCATGGGGTCCATGTGGTGGGGACAGGGGAATGAAGTTTTCACAGAACCTGTCGACCAACAGCTTAGCTATGTCCACAGGCTCAGTATATGTGGTATCATTAACTACCAGTTTTGTAGAAATCTGAGCTGTTCCTTTTAGATTACAGATGTAACTAAAAAACATCTTTTGGTTGTCATTAGTAGAGGAAGCTAATTTAGATTTGTAGTTTGCTTTGGAGGACTTCACAAGAAGTCTTACTTGCTTGCTTAAGCTGAGGAGGGAGATTTTCCAGTTTAGGGCTTTCTCTCTCTTCCTCTTATTGTAAAGCCTTTTAATGGCAGTTGTCCACCAGGCAGGTTTACTCTTCCTTGAGGAGCTTGTTTTGGTCCTGTCAGGTATAGCCAAGTCAATGCAGTTATACAGATGTTTGTATAAAGAATTGGTGTAGAATTTGGCATAGTTGCCAGTTCCATCTGAGGGGGGAGGTGCAGTGAAGCTCTTTATACCATCCTGTAAGACATTATAATCTGCTCTGGAGAAGTTTTTTAGTTTAGTTATTGCTGGGGTAGGGTGTCAGGTGTGACAGTAACTTTAAATGAGAATGATTTATGGTCAGATCTCACCAGGCCAGACCTCACAGTGGGGTGCTACAGAGCTCTCCCAATTGTTAAACATCAGATCCAGGATGTTGGCACCCCTTGTGGGGGCGTCAACGATCTGGTCTAAGGCATTGGAGTTAACAAAGTTGAGGAACCTTAGGACAAGTGAGTTTGAGCAAGAGTAATTTACCCAGTCGGTGGATGGGTAAAGGCACCAAAAACCATGGCCTTTGGCTTTATCCTGATAGACCCAAGTAGATCCAAATAGGCAGAGTGGGTGTCCTGGTTCATGGAAGGGGTCCTGTAGCTGGCAATGACTTGAATAGGTGTCCTACCAACAGTTAACTACACCTGAAGTATCTCCAGAGATGCATACTGTTTAACTAATTAGGAGGTGTATTTATCTTTAATGAATATCGATATACCATCTCCTTTAATTTTCATGTCTTCGGTTTGTGGTCTGAACGTGTGGAAGGAGTTGCAACCTGGTATGCCTGGGGTGCTCTCCACAGCCTTAAAGCAGTTCTCTGTGACTGCACAAATGTCTGCATTTTCCAAGGTGAGGACTGCTTCCAGTGAGTGCAGTTTTGTATTAAGACTCCTAGCATTTAGCAGCATAACCTTGAGGTTGCTTTTAGATGAAGTTTTTACATTTGGCACTATGCGGTGACAAGACCCTTAACCAATAAATGAAATCCCAGAGGTGACAGATAAAGACCATCTTTGGCAAAGCATTGAGGTCTGTTGATTATGTCATCCTAGGCTGACAGATACTGGATCCCCTTAGAATGACAATAGAAACTAAGCCAATTATTGAAGTCAATAATTTTCTGTGCACTACACAGAAACAAGTGCAAATGCGGGGCTTAAATAAAAGAAGAAATAACCCATTTAACTCCAACTAGCCAATAAGGTTGCTATCTCTGAGCTCTAGTCCAATCACCCTCAATTAAATGGGACTCAGACAGCACTCTCCTCCCACAAGGTGGAGAAAGGCCTTCACCAACAAAGATGGCTTGAATTTGATTATGTCACCTAAGTAATTCTTTATTTTTAAGTATTTATTATTCTATGTGTTATTTAAAGACTTAATAGCTTTCACATATTATGTTATATTTATATACTTAGAATTGTCCTCAAATCACTTATTGCTGTTGCTTGTCTTGTGTTTCATGTCACGTGATCTTTATCTGTGTTTTTATAAGCTGGAGTTTTATATATTTATGTAATGAAATTAGCATTCTGTTTAACACTGAGGAAGATATTGTGCTGGCTCAAAAGCAATGTTGGTTGTTATTTACTAAAGAACAACACTTCTGAGATGGTTGGACACTTGGTCCTTTTCCTTCTATGAGAAGAAATGTAAAAGCATATTTTTAAATTGGGAAATGTATATAGAAGTTCTCAGTTTTTAATATGCAGTGAATATATCTACAAAAAGTTATTAACAAAATGTTATTTTTAATGTAAATATTTCTTTTTTTAAACAGTTTTTATTAAATTTTTCCAAGCAAAACAAAGATTTCTGTGCATTTAAACAAATTGAATAAAACAGAACTATATACAACACAACTATTTACAATGCCAATAACATACAAAAATTTACAATATATATATATTACATATTTTCTAATAAATTCTTTAGTTTTATCCAAGATAATTTCTTATGAGTTACTTTTGCTGATCTTAAATCAGGGGTTAACAGTTCTCTTTTACATACAGTTCTGGCCAGTAAAATAAACTCAGAAAAAGAGAGGATGTTTCTACTTTTCCAGTTTGATGTGATAATTTTCCTTGTGACTACAAGAAGAGACCAGAGAAGATGCACTTGTGTCTTTGGGATATGTACTGGTATTGGTGCATTAAATAATAACAATGAATCTGAGATGCCACATTCATCAGACCATAAAGCCTTTGAAAAGACCTTAAATTCCTGCCAAAAGGTTGTAACCATTTTACAATTAATGAACATATGTGCCCAGTCAGTGCATAAAGTTTCATCACATCTCCAACATTTATGGGTACTAGTATGTGAAATAAATGCCAATTTATGAGAGTATGTAGCTTCTATGGATAAACTTCCAAGTGAAAATTTTCCAGAAAGGAGATGAGGTTATGCTATTAACTGATTTTAATGTCAAGGCTCTATCAGAGTCTGAAAAATTAGATTTATTTAGTTTTTCAATATAACTCCATAAAGAATCTTTTGGTATTTGTAAGTCTGCTCTTAGTGTTTTGTAAATCCTAGCTAATGAAAAGCCCATATTGTGGTTAGTCATATTCATTTCACAGAAAAGAGAGATTACTTTTGGATGTAATGAAACATCAAGCAGTTGATTTGATGTGAGCTCGTTTAGTAGATGTTCTCTAAAAATTTGGATATTTAACCAGTTATTTTGTTTAGAATTATACCTTGGCATAAGACTATTTGTGTCATATATATCACTGTTACCAAGGAATTGGTGCCAAAATATTAGACCATTTTCTTTCATCATCATTAATTTCTTTATATTAAATTAATCTGGACATTTTCTTGTCAATGCTACCAGAAACATTAAAAATAAGAGATGCCTTGTCTTGTAGTTACTGTTCCTTATCTTTTTAAAGTTGTTCAATATGTAGCTGATGCAATGAGGATATCTTTCGATTCTGTTTTTTTTTTTAAATTACATCTTTAACAACAAAAATATCTTATTATCTGTAAACATGTCATTATTTATTGTGTCATCAAGGTTAAAAAGCAATATAGTTTCATGCAATTTCTTCCAGTTTGATGTATATTTATTACTTAACCACAGACTCATTATATTAAGTATAGCTGCTTCAGCATAAAGTTCTAGATTTGGAAATGCAATGCCTCCCTTTTCCCATTCCCTACAATGCCAATCATATCTTATTCTTGGTTTCTGCAGATGCCATAAAAATTTAAACAGAAGTGAGTTGAGTTGTTTTATTAATTTTTTAGGAGGTCCAACTATTATAGTCTGAAATAGAAATAAAATTTTGGTAAAATGCACATTTTTATTAAAGATAATTTTTCTTCCATAGAGAAAAACATTTTTCCCCACTTGCTTAAATGTTCTTTGACCGCAGTTATCAGGTTATTATAATTCATATGTATAATATCTTTCCAATTTGTTTTTATCAGTACACCTAGATATTTTTCCAGTTGAAATTACTGTGATTTTCTAATATGGTACTTTTTTTTTGTTTAACAGTATAGTTTTCATTTTGTTAGTATTAAATTTTAAGCCTGAGATTTCTTCAAAAATATTTAGAGATTTTATAATATGGTCTATTGAATAATCTATATTTCCAATAGTTAATAAAATATCATCTGCGAAGAGTTGTATTTTAGAAGAGTAGTAAGAATTAATATCAAAGCTAACAATATATAGTGTCGTTTCTAATGTAGTTAGCTAATGGTTCCACTGCTAAGGCAAATAATAGGGGTGAGAGTGGGCAGCCTTGTTCGGTTCCTTTTAATATTTTGATTTGGGTGGATAGGAAAGCCCCAATTTTGATATAAGACACCAAATTTTCATATAGATTGTTTATTAATTTTATAAAGTCAGGAGAAAAATTAAATGATTCTAGTACTTTATATAAATAAGGCCAAGTTATAGAGTTGAAAGCTTTATCCAGATCTAAGCTAATAATGGATAATTCTTTCTTTTTCTTATTTGCTAGATCTATTAAAGATGGAATTTTGATGACATTGTCTTGAACTTTCCTGTTCGATATGAAGCATGTTTGATCTTCTGCTATTAATTGTGGCATGAATTGATTTAGTCTTTTAGTGAGAATTGAAGTGAAAATTTTATAATCAACATTCAATAAAGATATAGGATGATATGATGTTACTAGTTTGGGATCTTTGTCCTGCTTTAAAATGGGAGAGATTATGGCATATTTCCATGAGGGGAATTTCTGTACTTTCTAAATTCTTCAAAAGCTGCTACTAGAATTTTTAGAGTCTCATCAGGAAGGAGTTTGTAAAATTCACCAATAATTCTGTCTATTCCTGGAGCCTTATTGCTTTTAATATTTTTAATATTTCCTTAACTTCTATTAGTGAAATTGGTTTAATCAATTTGATGTTTTGTTCATTAGTTACTTTTTTATTAACGTTTTCAATCAAAAACTTTTCTTTTAGACTGCTTATAGAATCTGAATTAGTATTGTTTAATGCTTCATGATGAGATCTAAACATTCCTAATATTTCCTTTAAGTCTGTCACTTGCCTATGTTTGTTCATTGTGTTATCAGTAAGTTCTTTTATATAGCTTACATTCATAGCCGGCCTTAGGCATAGGCCAACTAGGCGGCTGCCTAGGGTGCCGCTTTAGTAGGGGCACTTTTCCAGTATTTATTTGGTGTAGGTAGACCAGGATGGGGGCACTGGGTGGTGTGGTGGGGGGTGCCGTGGTGCCCTTTTGCCTAGGGCACCAGTTGACCTAAGGCCGCTCCTGCTTACATTAGCTAAATGTTTTGATTTAACTGCCAATCTATGCAGATTTTTTGGATTTTCAGAGTATGATTGTAACTTAAGCCTCTCTAGATTTATAGCCACTTTATGATTTAGGATTTCTATATACTTTGCATTTAATGTTTTTATTTGTGTCTTTGCTATTTAAATTTTTTTAGTGTATCCATTTTTGTTTGTAATGTTATTAGTTCATCGTCCCATTGTTTCTTTCTGTTTAAATACCAGTTTTTTTATTTTACCATAAAGATATGATTTTACCGAATCCCAAACAATGGTCTTAGAAGTCTCATTATTATCATTGATAGTGAGGAATGACTTAGTTTCATTTAAGAACCAGTCTTTAAACCCATTGAGTTTCACAATGTAAGCAGGTAATCTTTGCCAAGCTATCAGATATTTAGGACTGATGTTAACCTTGAATAAAATAGCATTGTGATCTGACAAAGGGCAAGAACTAATTAAAATGTCATGAGTTTTAGAAATTAGACTATTAGAAATGAATGCTTTGTCAGTAGTTGTCTGTGTTCCATATCTATATGAGTAGTGTGTGTAGCTTAATGATTCTGGTTCTTTTATATCATATATGTCTCTGAGATTTAAAGAATTAATAAATTTTTTTAGTTTTTTAGCTGGAGCAGACAATTTGAAGTTATCATTTTTGGTGGTATCCTTTTTAGTAAGAATACAATTAAAATCTCCAACATAAACTGTCTCATTTGGCAGATATTAATTCTAAATATTTATTAGCAGTTCCCACACCGATACCAGGGATCCAATATGTGTTCGCTAAAGTTATATATATTTTATTCAACTCTAGCACTACTAAACGGTAATACCATTCTTCTCTGAAAAAAGTATCTACTATTTTGGGCATCGGTAAAGATTTGTTCCACAGTATCATAGTCCCTCTTCCCTTAGCCTGGAAATGAGATTCCACAAGTGTTGTGTAACCATTGAAAGATATTCTAAGTCCTTTTTAATAAAGTGTATTTCTTGTAGAAATGCTAAGTCTACTTTATTCATTTTCAAATATTTTGACTTCCTCTTTTTATGGGATTGTTAATGCCATTAACATTTAAGGATAAACATTTATATGAATGCATTCTTAAGGAAACAATTGTCTTTCTCAAAATTTGTTATGGACTCAAATTTAAAACAAAACATATCTAATGAAACAAGTATAACTATACACAATCCTAAACATGGAAAATTAGATTCCTGGTTTGATGAATGCATCATCCAAACCACCATCTTCACACCCTAAGACTCTTGTCAATATCCATCAAATGTTTCTGCCTTTATTTAAATAGTTATACAGATTAAATATGAAAACAAACCTTTTAATGATATAAAATATGATCTGAATCACAAAAACTAATGTCATATAATAAAAATGTAGCATAAGCCCATAAAGCATGTATGAAAGTGATATATACTAAATTCTAACAAACAAAAGAACTTAGTGTTGATTAATCTGACTGAAGTCATTAGTTGTGATATCTCAGTTCCTAATAAGATATAAAATATAAAGAGTTAAAGAAAATAAATAATAATAATAATAGTTTATCATGAAACTAAAACCTATTATTTACAGTTACAAAAAACTATCTGTATTTGTCAGAAAGAAAGTATAAAAAATAAGTGTCTAATACTATATCTAAAACTCTCATCCTTCCCTCCTCTTCTTCCCCTTCTTCTGTATAATATTAAAGTATCAGATTTATGTTATTGTATAATCCTGTGTTTTATTGATCCTAAAGGACTTTAAGACTATCTCGTTAAATTTCCCATCTCACATCCCTCTCCCCCCTCCCACTCAAAATTATCTTAATCCACTGATCTAGATGTTTAGATAAGGATTATATATACCAAAATATACCATTTAATAGATCAGTAGACATTCTGATTAATTATAGATTTACTAACTTCCACTATAGATTAATCTCATATTAGATATCAAAGAACATCTATTAGCTTATGTAAATTACAACATAAAAAAATATAAGAGGTGTTTGACATATCATGTTTGATCAGTGTCAAGTATAGTCAGTGAGTTTTGTTTTATACATTCCAGTCATTAAAACTGTATATACAACTAGATTCAAAGATGGCTGCCATTCTGTAAGCACTTCTGACCTGCAGCTCCTCAATAAACCTGAGAAAAATCTGTAACCTGAGTCAATACCAAGAGGTTTGAACATCAAATTAAAGTCAAACAAGATGCATCTACACTTAATTAATCTATAACCAGGAAAAAAAGTGGAAAAAAAAGTCTTTATCTATCAGGATTCCAAGTGATTAGCTAGCTCGGAAGAGAGAAATAAACAAAGGACTGTCTGCATTCTTCATTTTACCTGTCAGCTTGGGGAAAGGAAAATGTCACAAGAAGGAAAAAGCATGGAAACAACTACTACCAAAACAAAGCTGTCGGAATTACAGTCACCAGTAAAGGATGGGAGTGCGAAAAAACAAAGAATTGCTAGACAGCAGGAACAACAGAAACCAGAGACTAGATCTAAAACTGATCAGCCACTGAACATGGACGATATCAAACATGCTTTGTTGCCTATACAAGAAGCTTTAAAGGACCTGACTACTCAAATACAAACTTTTGGAGTTTCATGTAATCAGTTGCTGCAGAGAATGGACAAAACAGAGGCTAGAATTTCAGAAACCGAGGACAAAATAGACTTGCTGGAGAAGAAAACAAAGGTACATGATGTGGAGTTACAAGCCATGCAAAGCAAACTTACTGATTTAGAAGCGAGGTCTAGGAGAAATAATATTATTATTAGAGGGATCCCTGAAAACATTCAGTATGCAGAGCTAATACCAACTATAACACAAATACTTGAAGTTTTGTTAAATGATGCTGATGGAGTGAAACAAATTGTTATTGAAAGGGCACACAGAGCACTGAGAGAGGTACAAGCTTCTAATATGCCTAAACCTGTATATGCTAAGATATTGAACTTTCAAGATGTTAGCAAAATACTTTTTACTGCAGAAAAGAATGGTGGCTTTGTTATGTGGAAAAATAATAAAATATCTCTGGCTCAGGATTTACCACTGCAAGTAAGGCAAGCTACAGTCTTTATCTGCATACTGTAAATTTCTGATTGACAAGCAAATTAAATTCCAGATGAAATATCCTAATGTGCTTACATTTTATGGTGGATGGGATTAAATACTCTGTTTCTACTAAAAATGAGGCAAAGGGAGTGTTTCTGAAGGTTTTTAAAGTTTTACCTACATCAGAGGGCTGAAAGAAACTTCCGTTGAGACTGGCATGCTCCTGAGGTCAGATCCAGTATGTACTATACTTTGAGGCTTAGGTAACCCTTTGTTCCCTGCTTAAGTCGTTTAGGCCTCTGTAAAAGCATTAAAACTGTTTGTTTGTGATAATCCGAGGGTCTGCTGGCCGTTTTTCGAACTTTTATGACCTCTATGGACTTTTTTCGTCGAGTGGTAAACAGGAAATCTCTTGAATGCAGCTGAGAGTGTGGATTTCGATGTAACACTTCCTGTGGTCCAGCTGCAAAAGCGGTCCCCCGTCGCGAGTATTACTGATGGTTTCCTGGTTTGAGAAGCTGAAAAGAACTGACATAATGTGTTAATGTTTTTTTAACAAGTAAATAACATTAGAATATGTACGTGAAGCATATAATAACATCTGTTTTTCCTGTTTCTTTTTCCTTATGCTTATAGTTTTGAACCAAATTATATTTTTACAATATCTGCAGTGGGTGCAAGGTATAGCACTATATATATCAATATAAATAGGTAAATAGTGGCTATTGGGTGATGTTAATCAGACAACTAATGTCAGTATAGTTAGGAACAAAAGCATACAATTGCAAAACTTTGATAATTGGTAGTTGCAGGCACTGTGTATGGTACAGAATCATAATGTGGGATGCATTTATTTTTTTTTTGTCTGTTTTTTTTTTGTTTTCTTTTTTCTTTCTCTCTCTCAATAAAAGTGGTATATCAATAATGATTGTAACAAAAGAGGTATTTGGGGTAGGTATAAGTAGCTAGTTAATATATTAAAATTTTTTCTTTAAATGGTAATAATACCTTACAATAGAGATTTGCTTAATTAATAGTTGGAACATAAGTTGTAGAGCAATAGCAGTGTTTGTTAGGGAATGTTTAGTTTAGACTTTGTAGTAGCTAAGTTAGAATATATAGGTTGTAAGTTTAGGAAATGTTTTAAGTTTTATTACATGAAGCTTTTAAATATGTTTGTGTTTTTAACCTTGTTCATGTTTTTTCACATACCAGACCTATATAAGTCCTGGTCCAGGGGTAAAGTGGGTAGGCCCATAATCTGGAAATGCTTCCAGATTATGTTTAGTATGCAGTTAATACATATTCATTGGATAATTTCCCTTTTATACTATTATTGGATAATTAGACCTGTCAATGTGGGAATTAGACTCATGGAACATTAAAGGGCTCCAGAACTTGAAGAAGAGGAAGCTGTTACTACACATATTGCTACAGGACAAAGCACTGTTTGCATTTTTACAAGAAACACACTTGTTAAATGATCAGTGGGATGATATTAGGAAAAAGAACTGGATTAGAGCGGTAGTGGCATCAGAAGGTAAGACAAACAGTGCTGGAGTAGCTATAATTATTAAAACTCAATACAAAGACAAGATTTTAGACTCTAAAGTGGATCAAAATGGGTGATGGTGTTATGTTATTTTATCGGATAATGCGTTTGATAAATCTCTTTTACTTTTGAATATATATGCACCATGTAATGACCAACAAAGTTTCATAACATCATTATATCCAATCTTAACACAGTATGATGGTTATTATTTTATTGTGGGTGGGGATTGGAATACCTATCAAAATCCAAAGTTGGATAGGTCTTGTCCACAAAGAGCATTTAATAAGCAGGCCGGGATAGCATTAAATGACTTCAAGGAAGATTTTCAATTATATGACCCCTTTTGTTATGCATATAATATTAATAATGCAATTAAGTATACCTTCTATTCACCATGCCACAAAATGTGGTCTAGGATAGATTTTTTCTTGATATCCAAAGCATTAATTAATTTGGAACCAGTAGTGGTTATACATACTCGATATCTATCGGATCACTCAAAAATTTCGTTAAGGTTTTCTAAAGATTTAAAAGATACAAGAATGCATAGAGGTTACAATTGGTCACTTAATCCAAATTTGTTAAATAAAAAGGATATAATAGATGGAATTGTAAAATATCTAAAAGGTTTAACAGATAGGCTGAAGCTTCAGGAACATACTCCTGATATTGAATGGGCAGCAGCTAAATCTCAAATTAGAGGATTTATTTTGCAAAAAGCCTCTTATTATAAGAAAAGGCAAAACAATGAAATTCAAAAATTAGAAACAAAAGTGAAGCTACTCGAGAAAGAACTGATTCAGAATTTTAGTGCTCAAACAGAGAAGGAAATGTTGAAATGTCAAAGGGATCTCTTCTTGCTGCATAATAGTAGAGTAACACTTCAGGAGCATAGGTGTTTAGTGAAATATGCCAATAATGTTCAAATACCATCAAAAGCATTGGCAAGGATTATAAATCAATCGAAAACAACTGTACATATTTCGGAAATACAATGCAATGACACAGTGTATTCTAAAACTGAGGATATTATTGATATTTTCGAAAAAATCTATACCAAGGTTTATGAAGGTCAAATTGATAGGTCTATACATAAACAGAATAAAAGATTCTTGCAAAAAATTAATTTTCCAAAATTAGAAGAGAGTCTGCAAGGTGATCTGATTAAGCCTATATCTTCAGAGGAAATAGTATATGTAATTCAACATATGAAAGTACATAAGTCACCAGGTCCTGATGGTTTGACAGTTGAATTTTATAAAGAGTTTGCTGATAGTTTTGGTAAAATATTGTCTCATGTATTTAACTACATAATCAGAAATAAAATTAGTGACCCTCACCTTAATGCGTCAAAAACAATCTTTATACATAAAGCTAATTCAGATATCCAAAGCCCAGATAATTACAGGCCAATAGCATTAATAAATGCGGATATGAAAATTTTAACTACCATTATAGCATGTAGATTAAAAAAGATTATGATCCATTTAATTTCTAAGGAACAGGCTGGATTTATGGCAACTAGACAAACTAGTGATAACACACTTACACTACATAATATGATGATGTATGCTAAACAAAACAACTCTAATATTTATGCCCTTATAATAGATGCTCAGAAAGCATTTGATAGAGTGGATATAAACTTTTTGTTTGATGTGTTGCCTTATTTCAATATGCCACAGGAATTTATTCAGATACTATTATATAGTATATTATATATTATATATTATATAGTAATCCGTATACTACGTTATATATTAATAGGAGTTATTCTAAAAGAATACAGATTAAAAATGGTACACGGCAGGGTTGCGCTTTGTCCCCCTTATTGTTTAACCTTTATTTAGAACCTCTATTTTTATATATTAAGCAAAATTTGTATCATAATGCACCAATACTTTATAGGAATAAATTAGTAATGTCGGCATTTGCTGATGATCTTATTATTTATTGTACAACCCCAATTTCTGATAGTGAAAAGATATTAAATGTTATAAACAAATTTTCAGAAGTCTCTAATTACAAAATTAATTTGGAGAAAACTAGTATTTTCCCGTTAAGAACCCCTAAACCTTTTTCATTAATGTCCCTGGTGGGGAAGATATCATGTAAAGAAAATATCAAATATTTGGGTATTAGTAATAATATGAAACGAGTATGGGAACTAATAGTAGCTGATTGTGGCAGATGGAGGAATTTAAGGCTACCAGTATTGGCAAAAGTATCAATAGTGAAAATGAATATATTACCATGAATGTTGTATATCTTTAGGTCTGCTCAAGTATCAATTACAAAGACAGTTTTTAAACAAATTCATAAAGATCTAGCTAAATTTATTTGGGAGCCAAAGAAAACTAGAATATCGTATGAGAAATTAATGACCCCGAAGAGTAGAGGAGGACTTTAGTTACCGAATTTTGAAGTATATTATTTAATTGTGAACACCAACAAGTGTTTAAGAATTGCTAATTACGAGGTAATTAGTACAAAGTGGATACCAACTTGGGTGGTCGTGAATTACAAGCATATTCTAGATCGGAACATAAATCCTTTTGGATAAAAGTAGTTTGATAAAGTATGGGATTATGGACCACTTAAAAACATATGTGTCATCTTTGAAAAATTTATTCCAATCAGTAGACTTGTTGCAATATATGATGGTTTTTCAGCCTTTCCATAGGAATCCCAATTTTAAACTAAATAATCAGTTGATTGATCTTAGTAAATTTCCATTAATAGTTAATTTGACTCTGATTGATGTTTTTAATAAATTTCATTTATCAGCTTCGCAAGTTAGACAGGAATTGAATCTTCCTAAGAGTTATATGGTTGTCATGAGACAAATCAGAGAACTTGCTCTGAGTCATTTTGAAAACTTTAAACCGGTAGTCGGAATTGTGTTTAAATGCTCTGAATTGTGGCAGGCTCTCCAACAGGAGGTCAAATTTATAACAACAACAAATAAATTAATTAAAGATTTAAAATTCCAGGATAAAATTCTGTTGTCAGGGTATTGGGTAAACAAAATGACAGTAGCAGATAATCAGGTATTAAAAGCAATTGATTTAACAATAATATCGGTCTCTTTTCAAAAGTTGATGTATATGCAGTTGATGATTTGGAATAATGCTTATTATACTCGTCTTAGGTTACATAAATTTAATCCTAGGAATTCTCCAACTTGTCCATATTGCACAAATCAAACGGCGGATCTTCTTCATATGTTCTGGAGCTGCAAGTGTATATATAAACTTTGGAACTCTCTTAGAACACAACTACAAAAGATGGGTTATCAAAGTTCAACGTTATCATGGGAATTTATGATTCTACATGTTCCTCCAAGAGAGCTCTCTAGGTTACAAACTATAATATGTATGAATATTTTTTTGCTGATGAAGTTATATATAGCTACAAATTGGTTAGAACCAGACAAGACATCATGGGATAATTTCAAGCTTGTGGCTATAAAGCATATATTAGCACATAAATTACTCCTGAAGCAAAGTAACAAAAATATTAATAACCGAAAATATGGGAAAAGGTTTTTAACATTATATTAGCATAATACTGTTATTAGGAATATATTAAAGTTTGGATGTATATGTGCAGGAAACAATGTTTTGAAAACATGTATGATATGTATGGACGCAAAGTACTTCTACAAATGTTTTGGCTTTGTTTTTCTTCCCTGGTGTCTTCTTTTTTGGAATAATGACGATTTTTATATGGAAGCATTTCATGTAGATATTGTATATAGTTTTGATAGTAATAGTAGTGAATTATGTGTGTGATTTTATTGTATTTTGAAAATATATATCAATAAAAAATTATTATGAAAAAAAAAACTGTATATACAACTAGTTGGAGATGAAATATAATTGCCCTTACAACAGAATTATAAACTTCTACCTGAACATTTATATGTATCTTTAAAATGTCAACATAAATATGAGAAATACAGTACCATTCATGTGTAAAATATTTTGCTTAAAAACCATATCTTCTATTGAAGCACAGTACCTTAGATATGTAACTATGTTTCTTATACTCCTTGCAAAAAAATGGGGGGGGGGGTAGTTTCTCATGTATTCATTATTAAAACCTGCCTGAACTCTAGGAAAACCAAATCTTATTCAGAAACTAACATTCAAAACTCTAACTAATGCATAATGCATTTGACATCCAAAGAAGCTTTATTATTAAATGAGTAGTACAGTTAACATAATGTGTGGCAAGCTATGCATGCATTGTGAAGAAGTAGGCAGGTAAATATAAAATTATAACATAAATAGTATAACTGTGAATAAATCACATTACTGGCTCTATAAAACAACTTCATATCAGAAACTGCATTAAAGAGAAACTACTATGCATACAAAGTTATGGGAGAATCAGAGGTATTATTTACTAACAACAAGTGCTGTATTTGCCCTAGTTCAGCAGTATAATGTAGTGATTAGTTTCTCTCAGGACATGTGAAACACATCCCTGAAAACAAAATGCTATGTGGTTAATACAAGCCAGTATTTCTGTGATCAAACAGGGATCCAGTTATTTAAATGCTAAAACATCATTAAAATAGTATAATACAGCTTTGTTTTAAGTTCTAAGCTGTAAGTTACAGTTCTTAGTGTCTAAATGAGCTGAAATCTTCATAAAAATGTCTATACAGCAATGAGACACCATTTTCCTTCATTGCAGATGTTAAACAGTATGCGATGCAAGTTCAAAGGTCATCTCACTCAGTCTTTTAGTTCCCACTCTCATACAGTGATTTCAGGGCTTGGGAAAGCTGTAAAAATGCTCAAGGAATGGATCAAGTGAAGCTTTACATCTTTATGGTGCCAATACAAGTCCCGAGGTTAGTAAAATGTGCAATTTGAAGAAAATGCCTTTTTAACAGGTGCTTGCATGTTAAAAGCCGGGAATTAGTGCATTTAGGGGAAAAAATAGAAACTGTTAAGTAACTGTTACAGTAAATGTATTTACAAGCATAAAACATCACCCTTATTAATGCAACCTCATTAAACATTCTCTAAGTAATTACATAGCATTATCTAACAATAAGAGTTATAAGCACACTTAATTGACTGCAATCAACTGCTGTTAATTCAAACAAAGGAAATTTTTAGCTGCATATCTCCTATATGACTCACATCCCCATTCCCCTTTCAGATGAAATAGTTGTCAACTTCATGTTTATACTATGTTTCCCTACTGAAAGCATGTTACTAAGCCATTCAAAGGGATGTTTGTTAAGAATTCACTATATACATAAAAAAAAGTCCAGTTAAATCATACTATGTTTTTCTGCAAGGGCTAAGGTCACGTTCAACAAACGTTAACATTAGGAAGTATTGAATGTTTGATTAAATCTATGTGAGAGACATTATTAAAATAATAACTGAAAGAGAGAAATTAGTGAAGAAGGAAAGGAAAGGAGAACAAAATAGGAAAGCACAATATATGAGGAAGAAGAACAAAGGAAAACAATAAAATATGTTTTTATAGAAGTATATTAAAAATGTTTACCTTCTAATGTATTTGCTGATTTCTTATATTTTAAAAGAAATATGTCCATTGCAAGCAGTAAAGGGAAAGATGAGTTCACTTATCTCCCTTTAAGTTCCTTACTAGTTTTATCACTTGTTGTTTTTCCATTAGTAACTTGTCTTTTTAAACTTGGTAAAGAGAAGTCCATGTCTTCTAGTTTATCTAATAGATTGTTTCTTCTGACAAAATCAGTAGCTTCTTCTAGATTGTTAAAGATTTTCTGCCCATCTGGTAAGGTAATCCTTATTCTAGCTGGAAAAAGGATCTGAGCTTTTATGTTAGCTTTTTTAAGGTCTTTGATTAGAGGAATGCATGTTTTCCTTTTTGTTACAGTGGTAGATGTATAATCATCGTCAAATCTAATGTTCCTTCCATTGTCTTGGATGGGGTTCCCTACCCAGGCAGCTCTCAGAACTAAATCTTTATCCTGAGTAGATAAAAATTTGACAATAATAAATCTTACTGAAGAAGAATTGTTTGAGAAAGATGGATTAGATAGAGACCTGTGAGCTCTCTTGATTCCAAATGACAGGGATTCAGGAAGGTTTAATATCTTAGGTAGCCAGTTATTCAAAAAAAGAATCATGTGGTTACCTTCTGACTTTTCAGGGACCCCATAAATTTTAATGTTATTTCTTCTTGATGTTGATTCCAGGTCTTCTATTTTTTCTGTTAGGGAATTATTTTGCTTCAGAAGAAAGTTGATTTGAATATCATTCTCCATTTGTCTTCCATCTAATTCATTGAAAGATTATTATGTGATTATTTGTTTCACATCTTCAATTTGTTTCCTGCTTTCTTTCTTCATGTTTTCCATTATGTGTTAAAAGTTGTCCATTTTTGTTGAGAGGTCTTGAATACTACTAATTATAATTTGGAGTTCTTTTTTCATGAGACTATCTTGAAATGAAGATTTTGAGTGGCTCATAGCTTCAGCAATCTGTACACAGCTTTAGAAGTTCTGACAGTAAATTGTGAGGAAAAGTCAATAAAAGTCTGAATTTTTTCCCAGTAAATAATCCACAATAGTATAAGGAATAGCTATGATGTGAAATCTTCAAAGTTTTTAAAATAAAATTATAAAAATCCTGTCATAAACATAACTTCACAGGCAGAGCAACAAGAAAGTGCTGTTCTCACTCTAGCATATTGGCCACGCCCCCCAATGTAAATATTTCTGACCTGTAATATTCCATTCTTTGTTAGATTTAGGTCTTGATTATATACTGTGAATTTCTTTATGATGCGTAAACTTTTGATATTTCCTTCCAGTGTTCTAAATATGTAACATACATCCAATGAACAGCTGTAAGTATGGTTGCCATAACATATTACTCAATACATGCAAAGCATATTGCTCAATTATCACAATCCCTTATGCAATGTTTGAATGTGATTCTAGTGTCATTGGAATACAAAATAAATGGTATTACTGTTTCATTTATATTTTTTTCTCTGGTTTTACAAGATTAGTTTATATACTGTATACCATTTTTTGCTAGTTCAGTCAACTATAATATTTCTTCAAATATAAAGATGATGTTTAATATTTTGAATTTTGCTGTTACAGCTAAGTTCTATTAGATTTTAATATTATTAAGTTTCTGACTATATATGTAAGCCACTTCCACTTCTTATGTTATAATTTTAATATTTAATAGACAAGTCAATTTATTTTCAAGAAGTTTAGATTAAAATTGTTTTCAGATTCTGTTAGGGTTTGACCCAGTTATGTTACTGAAGAGTTAAGCTCTGATAAAGTTGATGACATGTTACTCACATATAATAACCTTTTTGAAGTGTTATTTATCTTAAAACATTTTATATATCTATTGTTATTTAAACAGAAACATTTGCTTTATATCCTGTGCATACTGCATGTATGCCACACTATTTCTTTTGGTGGTTAGCCTATTTTACTATCTTGTAATTTAGTATATTACTTAAACTTGTACATTAGGCTCAAATCACTGTCAAGATTTACATGCTCTGTACTTTTCACATTCAAGGTACATATTTCTATTTTCGTTGTGGATATTACTAGTTCAGCATTCCCATCATGTTAGCTATTCTAGCACAAATAATGGCAAGAGTCAGCACACATACCAGGGCTATCTATAAAAGCAATGATTTTATTTGTAAGTGCTTTCGTGTTTTTCACACAACGCTTCCTCAGACAGTTAAAACAGAAATCACTCATTACAAATTTAAAATAAATTGTTACCAACCAAAGATAAACTCAAATATGTCACATTGATGTTTACAGATTACTAATAACTGAATACATATGTAAAATCAAATGCATCTGAGTAAATACTACTTTGAATGTCATGCATAGGGCATCATTATTTTTAAAAACATTCCTAAGAAAGTAAAACCAACCTCAATAGATACTAAGCACTGAAGTGTTACATCAAGAATAGCTGTTACTCAGGTACAATAAGCATTTGTGCACAAAATAAAAACCTATGCAGCTCAATCATAAAACAAATACTTGACTTAGTAAACACTGTAAACATATCAAAAAAAGCAATCGGTTCATTACGCAGATCAATCTTTAAGATTTTTGCAGATGATTCTATGTCAACAATGGATAGGCCGGATGGAAGAAATTTGGGGGATATTTAAAACCTGTAAACTGAAATTGGGGCTTGTAAGTAATTGGAATATGACTGCAAATGAAAATGGATCCAGGAGTGAGTAGACTAAAAGAGGGCATGATATGAAAGAAAAATAGGATAAAGCATTTTGGTTTAAGAGTTGTGGGACTTTAGCTCAGTCAGCACAGCAAAATAAGTAAATTGCTGTCCCATGTTAATGGTTTGTTGAATAGGTGGTTTAGTAAATCCAATGTGTTGGTGGGACAAATAAATGTGGTAAAGATGCTGATACTTCTAAGTGTACTGTGTATGTCTAGATACCCCACCAGTGGAAGATACAAGTGGGTTCAGAGGATAAGAGTTGTGATAGATATGGATGAAATAAAAAGAGGTGTGGAATATTAAAAGAAAGATTTTGTTTGGAAAGAAGATGGGAAGGATGGGGAATGCCTGTCTCACAGCTATAACTACTAATTGGAACTCATGAGTGTATAAAAAGAGAAGAGCAGGACAAGGTGTGGGAGAGTGACGAGTATTTTGCAAGGAGTTAAGATTAATAAATGTATGGCAGAATCCTAATGTTAAAGTATAAGGAAAGGAAATGGAGAATGAGGATGAATAAGGTACATGACTTAGAATATAAAGTAAATAAGGAGGGATGCAAGTGGAGATGTATAAGCTGGGAGGAGCAGACAGAACATTTTGGCTATTTGTAGAGAGTTGGTTACAATTATACTGAAATTGGATGTTAAGGCTTTACTAGTAAGGGGCAGTATAATGCAATCAATTCAGGAAGAAGAGATAGCAATCAATGTACATGAGGGAGGTGAGTCCCAACTAGAAGGTAAATGTGCAAATACATATGAAAGGTTAGTTGAGAGCAAATACACACAGGTGAAAGAAAAAAATGAAGGATATGGAGTACATGATATACTATAGTTATGTATGGAAGAGGAATGGACTGAGATGTTGAGAAGATATGACAAACTAAAATCTGCACCGATTATATGGGATCCATTAATGAGATGGTTACTCAGGTGGTTTAGAAATCTTCACCAGTTCAGAGATTGTGGAATAGGGGAGTGGAAATGCTGGAGATGTGGACAGAAGGAGATCTGTTATGTTTTGGTAATGATAGTCATGTCAGTGGTGATGGGAGTGGAAAGGCATGCCTATAGCCAATCGGAAGACTAGTCTGGGGGTGTGTGTATCACCTCAATGGCCAATTAGCAACTATGCTGGTCCTTTCCAAGGATTGGTTTAGCCTTCCCAGTCAGCAACAAATGAGTTTCAATTATGATGGCGGCTAGCCAAGCAGAATTGTAGCCCCTGGCTATGAAGAAATGCTATAATCGTTCTGTTCAAAAAATTTATCATTGCTAGTTAATCTGCTGAGCCATCTGAATTGTCCCTTCACCACGCCCTTCTTCATGTGATGTGGCTGTGTGAATAGTTGTTCACAAAGATTTCCTTACTGTAGATCTTACTCTTGATTCGACCATCCCATAAATCAAAAGTCAAACTGATGTCCAAAAAAATTAATGGACATCCCAAAACCACTACTAGTGAACTTCAAAAAAGGGTTTCTTGAATTAAACCATTGAAGTAGCTTCCTGAATTCATCTCCAGACCCTTTCCACATGACAAACAGGTCATCAATAAAGCTCTTATAGAAAACTACCTTCTGATACAATTGGTGAAGTTTAAAGTATTTCTGTTCCTACAATGACATGACAATGTAAGCAAAAACAGGGGCTACTCTGGCCCCCATTACCACTCTGAACTTTTGTTTCTAGTGTTTTTCTACAAAAATACAGAAGTTATTGTCCGGGACAATTTCCAGCAAGAAACAAGCAGTGTTGATCAATGTGTTATTGAAATTAGTGAACCTTGTTAAATACTTTGAACAAACTCAATGCTTAGCTCCTGATCAATGCTGGTGCATAGGGCGGCAATATCCATTGATCCAAACTTAAATTAACTTGATTTCCTTCAGTAGCTCCAGTAGATACCAAGAGTTTCTAATATAACATTCTGATTTTTGCATAACAGCAGTGAGAATATGATTGAGGTAAATGGAAATTGGTTCAGTTTTATAATTGTCAGCTGTCACCACCAGTCAAAATTGAGGATTTAAATGACCTTTGTGTACTTTAGGTATTCCAAAAATCCTCACCATTTTAGGTAGATCAACTTGCAGAAATGTGAAAATCTCATACTCAGTATTGCCCTGGGTAAATAAATTGTTGAGATACCCATCTACAGTGGACCCTTGTCATTTTTCATTATTCTCACATCCTTGTTTATGCATAATATCTTGAGAGCAATTCTTTCTATGAATGGGAGGTTGTATTTCCTTGGTATTTTACTTAATTTATTCCTAAGGTCTTCCTCACAGAATCATGGAAAACTTGCAAGGTGCCATGTAAAGATGGATTATAGGTACTTCACTTTGTTAGGTGACTCTTCTTGAAAGTGAACTGGAGATGTCACGTGAGACATAATGTAAGTTCAACTTTCTTATATACAATTTAAAGTCAACAAGTACTCTAGTGAGATGTGCCGGCTGTGCTGATATGAAACAGAACCCTTTTGATAGCACTGAAATATGTTGTTCATTTACTGGTGTTTTACTCAAATTTAGTATCTCAAATCCATGGAATAATTTTGCCACTGTTTTTTGCCTTTTTACCTTTCTGCTTTCTTCCCCTTGTTGTTCCATTATGAAGTGTTTCTTGTCACTAGTGCAGGCACTAAAAAGAAGCTGAATTGCATAGGGGCAAGTTGGGATGTTTATGATTTGGATTTGGAGGGTTATCTATTGAACTGGGGACATTTATGACTTCATCCCCTCCTGTAGGTGATGGCACAGTATTCCTTCCTAGGTTAAGCACTTGTTTGCTATCCTTAAAACTTCTCAAAAGGTAAGTAGTAGCAGTTTTGTATGCATTTAAATCTCTGATGATTTTCTTTTGTTTCCTGTTTATCATAGTCACTATTAACCTGTTAACTTTGGCTGAAATGCCTGTGTATAGGTTAACAAATTGGGAAACGTGGTCATGTTTTTTGATGTTTTCTTCTAGTTGATGAATGTCTATTTCAAGGTTACTCAGTTTATTTTGCTAGTCACCAAGCAGTAACTTAACAGTGATAAACCTCATTCATTGAATAGTTTCACTAAATCCTAGAACAACTTATCATTGTTAGATAGGCCATTTGAAATGTAAACATTTTCAAACCAACAGGTACTATGTAGAGCCGAATGCATTCCTCTAAATAGAGAATTTCATATTGCCAGGCTTTATATCCAGTGATTAATTCTTCCATTCAATAAATGCCACATTTACAGTCTTTCATTGTGTTAGAGTTAAAAGAACTAAACACAGTGTTAAGGTTTCCCTGCTGTGTGTTATCTCCCTTTCAGCCTGAAAAGGGATTATTAACTTTTTGAATGACAAAGTTTAATAAATTGTCAGTACCTAAAATATGTAGTCCTGTACTCTGCATTCATTGATAGTTCTAGCTTATTTCAACTGGGGATCCATAGATAAGAACAAAATCTCAGAAAGTGCTGGGAAATGACAAACCAGAAGGTGCTAGGGCTGCTGAACTTCTCAATTTTAAGTTTTCCAACAGTCCACATATATCTGAAACTGCAAATGTGAGTCTGATTTATCTACACAAATTCCTCAGGGACATGAAGAGTAGATAAATCCAAGTTAGCATCAAAGCTGGAAGACTCCTCAAACATGCTCTCAAGTTACAAACAATGTAATCCAAAAACTCCAAAGTGGCATAGAACAAACAAACCAAAAAACTAGAAATATGTTCTACTCAGCAAACTTAGGGAGTCACCACGACCTGTTCTAAAAATGAGCGCTTTCATTTTTTATTCATTCACCAAGAACTTCATCAGATAAATGTAATGCAGCACATATCAGGTTTAAAAATGGTGCCCAACAGATCACATGATAAAAACATCCAATCCCGTTCCCCACCTTTTAAAGTGATATGTCAGTAGAAATCAAAGCAACAAATCAAACTAGTGAATATTAAACATAAACTTGTAGTTTTCCACAATCACATTTAAATTCTTTGTGCTAGTAAAAAGCATTTTATGTTGACAGTTTCATTTAAACCAGGATATTTATCCGAATTCATTCTGATTTGCCAATTTGACTCTTGGCATTCTAAAAGCACATTATAGTTGCCACAGAAATCAGTCATGTCAACAGAATCTAGCACAAAGAACTGGAAATTTTTTATAATTCTCACACTGCAAAGCATGTTTCGCTAGGGCATTAATAGTGTCCCCTTTTCTTATTATTAATGAATGTTCATAAATTCTTTGAGACAGCTTCCTAATAGTCTTTCCAACATAAAAGCAGGTGCATGAATCACAGTGAGTTAAGTAAAAAACCCCTTCGAACCACAATTGTGCCTGCGGTATGCAAAAATATTCATATTTGAATGACTAACGAAAATACTTGTATTCAAGATAAAACAACATTGCTTGCATTTGCCACATTTAAAAGTCCCAACAGTACCCTCTCTTATTCTTTTCAGTCCATTCTGTTTTTCTAGAATGCATCTGATAAAATTCACCCTTTTGTAGGTGACAATTAGGTGTTTTCCTAAACTTCTTGCACCATCCCCATTGCCTAGAATTATTTTCCAGATGCTCTGGAGGATATCTCTGAGGATCGTCATGTCAATGGAGATGGGTAGTAGAAAGGCACCCCTATAGCCAATTGATAGACTATTCTGGGGAAGTATATATCTCCTTAATCGCCAAAGAACAACCATTCTGGTCTTTTCTGAGGACTGGTTTAAATTTCACATTCTGTAACAAATGAGTTGCACCAATGATGTTGGCTTGCCAATCAGAATCATAAACCCTGGCCATGAAGAAATGCTATGATGTTTCTGTTTTTTCCTTGGAAAATTTATCATTACTTGTTAATCTGCTGAGACATATGAATTGTCCCTTCACCACTCCCTTCTTCATATGGTGTGGGTGCTGATTCTATGTAAACAGTTGTTCACAAAGGTTTTCTTCCTGTAGATCTTACTCTCAATTCTTCCATCCCATATATCAATTGTCAAACTGATGTCCAAAAAAATTAATGGACATTCCAAAACCACTACTAGTGAACTTCAAAAATGGGGTGATTGAATGAAACCATTCAAGGAGTTCACTGAATTCATCTTTGGACCCTTTACACACAATAAACAAGTCATCAATAAATCTCTTATAGAAAGTACCTTCCGATACAATTGGTGAGATTTAAAGTATTCCTGTTACCACCATGATGTATGTTAGCAAAAAACAGGTGCTACTCTGACCCCATCACCACCCAGACTTTTGTTTGTAGTGTTTTCCTGCAAAAGTAAAAAAGTTATTGTCCAGGACAATTTCCAGCAAGAAACAGACAGTCTTGATCAAGATGTTATTGAAATCAATGAATCTTATTAAATACTTCTGAATTAACTCAATTCCTGTCTCATGATCAATGTTGGTATAAAGGGAGAGAACATCTATTGAGCCAAATTTAAATTCACTTGTAGGTGTCTGGATCTCTGTCAGTAGCTCCAGTAGATGCCACAAGTCTCTGATATAAAATTCTGATGTTTGCAGAATAGGGTTGGGAATATGGTCAAGGCAAACGGAAATTGATTTAATTTTATAATTGTTAGTTGCCACCACCAGTCAAAATGGAGGATTTATACAATCTTTGTGTACTTTAGGTATTCCAAAAATCTTCACTACTTTAGGTAGCTCAACTTACAGAAATGCGAAAATCTCATAAACAATATTGCCCTGGGTAAATAAATCATTGAGATACTCATTTATAGTGGAAAAGCATTTATTTATATTGCCCACTGTGGTTTCTTTGTAACATATTGAGAATAGCTGAGTGTACTTGTCACTATCCATGATCACAACCGTACCTCCCTTGTCAGCTTTCATGATTCTCACATCCTTTTTTTGGATAATTCCTTGAGAGCCATTCTTTCTTTGAATGAGAGGCTGTATTTCCTCTGTATTTTCCTTAATTTATTCCTAAGGTTTTCCTCACAAGAATCATGGAAAACTTGCAAGATGCAATGTAAAGATGAATTATAGGTACTTCTCTTTATTAGGTGACTCTTCTTGGAAGTGAACTGAGAAACATCATGTGAGACATAATGTAAGTTCAACTTCCTTACATACAACTTAAAGTCAATAAGTACTCTAGTGAGATGTGCCAGCTGTGCCGGTATGAAATAGAACCCTTTTGATAGTATTGAAATATGTTGCTCATTTAAGGGTGTTTTACTCAAATTTAGTATCTCAGGTCCATGGACTAAGTTCTTCTCTGGTTTTTGCCTTTTCACCTCCCTGCTTTCTTCCCCTTGTTGTTCCATTTTGGGGTGTTCCTCCTCACTGTGCAGGCACTAAAAAAGGGGTTGGAGATAGAATAGGGGCAGGTTGGGATTGTTATTATCTGGATTTGGAGGGTTACCGATATGAAGTGGGAAATTCATGACTTCAGTCCCTCCTGTAGGTGATGTCACAGTATTCCTTCCTAGTTTAAACAATCGTTTGTTACTTTTAAAGCTTCTCAAAGTGTAAATGCTGCAGATGCGTATAAAAGGAGCTCTGTTATGTTTTGGGAATGACAGGCATTTAAGCACATGTTTAATTTTTCTACAGAAGAATGGGGAAGAGTACATGAGGAAAGAGTTCCAAAATTTTTGAAGCCTATACTTTTGAGGTGGGGTGGATAAGAGGAAAGGTTGCAAGAGCAGGAGAAAGTGCAATTATTTCATATAGGAGAATAAGTAAGGAGTCTTATAGCTAAAGGCTGGAAGTGTCAGATAGGCTGAAGAGGAGAGATAGTGAAGAGCAATTATTTGAGAACATATCAGAATGTACTTGCAACTTAGGGGATAAGAAAAGTAGGGAAAAAGTAGAGAAAAAATGAAGAAAGAATGGGATAAAGTACATGATAGATGTTATTTAATGTTTATCATTATTATACAACAAAGGCTGATAGCATAAAAAGAAAACATGTTTTGTTGTTTATGTTACTATATGATGATTGTTCTGTGTTGTGAATTGCTTAAGTGTTAAAAAATATAAAAGGTATCATTATTATTATTATGTTTAGTCACTCTGTTTTAGATATACATTGTTATGCATAAAGATATGTAATACTCTAATATAGTATGGTTTACAACATGTAGCACTCTTCTAATTGCAGAAATTATTAGTACAAAAATTAGTTAAACATATTAAATGCATGCTTGCTTCTACCTGATTTGTCTGCTTCATCTGCCTCTTGATATTTGACTACTACTTTGCTGTTTTCTTTTTTTTTTTGGCGGGGTGCTGTACCTCCAGGTTACTGAAAAACCCATTCAAGACCCTTGGTAGATGTAATACTGCTTTACTTCATCCTTATGCAGCTTATTCTGCTGTCTCTCCAATAGCTCCTCAGAGATTTAATGTCTCCTGCTGACCAGAACCTTGAGTGAAACTGCCTTCTAGACTGCATTACTCTAGCATTGTGGTATTATTTAGGACATTCTACTTCAGCAATTTGTTTGGACCTCATTCAAGACCCTTTTAAATGTATTTGGTTTGTTGCTTGTTGTAAACTTGTTATTATCACATAGCTTGGTTTATTTTATACCTGTTTTTGTTTTAATCATAACTTGTTCTGAAGTATTTCAGGGTCAATACTTCCTTTCTTAAACTATTTTCTCTGGACTTATTTTACTTTTCTGTACACCTATTTAATTAACTTTGTTGTTAACCATTTTGTACACTATGTGTTTATTAGCTTGTATTTCCCTTTTGTTGTG
The DNA here is from genome assembly GCF_019279795.1 of Protopterus annectens. Classification (NCBI taxonomy): domain Eukaryota; kingdom Metazoa; phylum Chordata; order Ceratodontiformes; family Protopteridae; genus Protopterus; species Protopterus annectens. The sequence continues at coordinate 56,527,231 of NC_056725.1, forward strand.
CATGACTGTTGTTCTGTTACTTCCCTGAATGTTATGGGTTAATCCTGCTGAAATTAATAGGCATTATGAGCTGCAGCTCTTCCTCCATGTATTGTATTAGGCCCATTTTATTACTGGAGTTCTTCTGTTGTTATCGAGGTTCATTATGTAATACTTATCACACTGTCTAATCTATTACATGGGCTTGTATATACCTCTAACCTGCTCAATTCCTCTTTATTTAGCTCTGCCACCATCTAACTGAGATGTACATTGAGCTTGATCTAGCTTCTTCTCCAGTTGCCCTTCATTTGCCATTAGATTTCAGTTGTGGATATTGATACTATACATACATAACTGAACCCTTGCTGTTCTTGTCTGGGAATTATCCTCTAACTGTGGCTCATGCCCATTTTAGAGTTAACTTCTAGCTGTCTGCCTCTTTGTTCCAGTTCTTTTATTCATTTTTCCTTCTGCTGGATTAGTCACTTTAATTTATTGGTTCATTTTATTTACAGTTGTTTTAGCAGATAAGTGGACTGCTCACCAGACAATTTGTTTTCCTGAACTACTCTGTGATGAAGAGGGATAAAGCCCTGACTATATTCCAGGTGATTGAGATTTCATTAGTGGCTTAGGCATGTGAGGTGATGGCAAGTAGTACACCTCACATTTTATCTCTGCTGGATGCAGGCAGTACACAGGGAGTGGTTTACAAGGTTGCAGGGGAGGTGACTGGGTCAACATGAAGGCAGTGTGATATATACCAGGACACCATAATGCAAGTTCATTCCTAGATATTATGGGTACAGTCAAGGATGCAGAAATTTATGGCTTTACAAAACAATCCTTCCCATCAACAATACGATGCTACCCTGAGGTTCCTCAACCTCTTCCCCAGTCCTGATTGAACTGGAGAATGGGGGAAGGGAGTTTATCAGGTTTGATAGAGCAGACAAACAAAGAGAAGCTCCCCAGAGCATTTGATGGTCAGTTGTGAGTAAGGCCAATAAAAAAAAATAAATAAATAAAATTTGGTCTACTGTTTATATGGCATTTATCATTTTCATTTATGATTACTATAAATGCTGACTCTATTCTGCCTTTCAAAGAACAGCACTATTTTACTGTTGATCCATTTACTTATCTCCTAGTATTTGTCAACTCTGTGTTTTTCTGGTTTCTATAGGAGACAAACAGAGGAAGAGCTTTTGGGCAATCGTGACTGTGGGCTTTTGACACATTAACTCTTATTCTGGGATGAAATAGTATAACAAATCTCATTACCTTTCCTTCAGGTAGCACCCATGATGCCGATTCCTTGTCAGTGAAGGTAACAGGGCCTCATCCAGCTGTGGTTCCATTTAGAGCACTGTATAATATTGCAAGGTCTAACTACAACACAACTGGAATCAGGGTAGATGTGTTGGTAATTGTGGATCTCACTTTCATTATGGAGACCTGGCTTGTTGTCAGCTTTGGCCATCATTTGGTTTCTGTTATGTCATCAGAGCCTCCTTTATTCATTACCCTAGATGGAATAAACTTTGTGATGAAATTTCCATCTGTTAATATCTCCAAGTTTATGCTGATTCATAGTTCTATTATGAATACAAGCTCTCTTGAGTATTACCTGGTTGCAGGTGCAAACCACAGGTTTCTCATCATCTACCATCTATCTTGTTATATGAGGGAATTTTTGCAGAGGTTCTTTCTCATCAACTGATTTCTGAGTCAAAAGTAGCTTTCTATTCTTGATGAATTTAATATTTGAGTTAATGATGAGTTGATAGTATTTAATAAAGAAGTTAGTTGTTCATATCCTGGTCTCTTCCAGCCTTGGCTACTATACTGCCCTTTACATTGGGCTTGCTAAATCTGATGGTGACCACTTGTAGTCAGTACAGAACTCTACAGCATTTAGTAGTAGGTGTTTATTACTTAACGGTGTGAATGTAAAGACTCAGAAATTTAAGGCTAGGATGATGAGTAGATAGATCAGTGGGGAGGTGAAAAGGGGACGTGTAGGGTTAATTATGCAGTAAGGACCAAGGCTGGGCTGAATATCACCACTAGTAAGGAGTAACTTGGCATGATGAGGAATGGAGAGGCAGGAGAATAAAAGTGCCATTCTGAGGAAGCATTGAATGTTTATGCATCTAGTGGGAATAAGTGATGAATGGAAGTATTAAAGAGGTTAGCTGAGATGGAAGTAAAAGGTGGAAAGTGTGAGTTTTGCAGTAGCTTGAATAAGATGTTGGGTGAATTATTGGATGATAGGATATTAGTATAGATAGTTAGAAAAGAGGTAGGGTGGTGATTAAGTACAGCATGACGCTGTCTTTGAAGGTTTAACAGGGAGTGGGGGATTTATTGCAGAAGGAAAGAGAATTTTAAAATAAGTACTGGATAGAGTATAGTAAAGAGATAAAAAGAGATAGACAGTGTCAGTGGCATAGCAGGTGACACACGCACCTTTAGTGGTGGAAGTCCAGAAGGCTGTGGGTTCGATTCCTGTACCAGGTGTTTGTACTGCTATGTATGCCATCCTTTGGTTGAGACATTAAGACAAGGTCCCATCTGCCTGAGTTGGTGGTAGCTTAGGTGGATCTAAAAGATCCCAGAGCACCTATCAGAAGGAGTAGAAATGATACCCTGGCCAAATTTCCCTTAGTAGTAGGAACAGCACCTCATGTTTTCCTTGAAAAGAGGCCACTAACCTACTGTGAGTGACTGACCAACAAAGAATGAATAAATAAATAAATAGGGAGTAAGGCAATATAAAAAAGGAATGAGGTATGATGTTAACAGATGGGGAGGGAAAGTGTGCAGTAATTAGGTTTTGAAGGTTTGTTCACTTTAACAGGAGGGCTATATGGAAGGAGAGGTGTGGTTTGAGGAGAGTATAAATGCCTTGCTATTTGTTGAGTGGCTGGGGAATTGGGAGGGGGAGGGCTACAACCATGGCTGGCTTATCTAGCACCTGGTGTTGCACCCTGATCTGGTGGCTCCTCACCTCTGAGCAAAAAAAGGTCCTCATCTAATGCCCTAATACATTGTACTAGGGGAAGTTCCCCCCTTTGCCTCACCCTAGTTACTCTTGTGAGCAGAGCAGTGAAGTGGGCAGTGACTTGCACATTAGTTGAAGACAACACACCTGTTCATATCCAGAGTTTGAGTCATATCCAGGCTCAGGAGGTGCTGTGTAAAATGCAGGTAAGATAAGAGATACAAAGCTGCTTTTCTATGCTTGACTGTGGCATGATATGGCAACAGCATTATATACAGTTTATAGTTTCAGCAAAGGAAATTTTTATGCTAGAGAATGAAAGAGTGTAAATTGAAATGCTGTAATGTTTTGGAAACATCTGGAATATATCATGGAACATAGCTTTATCAAACACAAAGCACATATTTTCCAATACAATGTCTAGCAATCCAGAAATAAAACCATAACTGCCTCTCTGCTGCTACTGTTGCTTGTTGGAATATATTTTCACCAAATACAAAATAGATATTTTCCAATATAACTTCTAGCAACGCACAAATAAAATCAGTATTTACATTTATAGCTGCATCTGAGTGATCAATGCAATTGCATTACATAGCCAATCCTTCATCTTTAGAAATCAATGTACATCAAGACAGAACATAAACTCTGCATAGTTTTTCTATCCCTTAGCTTAACCCCCCCCCCAATAAGCTCAAATAACACTTTATTACTATATGAATATAATTATATGTTGCATTACCTGCGTCAGGAATGTTTATCTTTTAAATTTGTGCAACTTGCACAATGTTTTTAAGTGCTTTTGTTGTGTTTGTATTTTTCTGTGGAGCTTTTCTCCCCGGGCCTCTGCTGAAAAAGGGCTATTTGTAGCTCAGACAGACTACTCCCAGTCAATAATTGTAAAATAAATAAAATAAATAATCCACTGCTTACCAGCATCATTTCTATTAAACCCTGTCTTTTACTTCAAAATGTTCTAGAACATTCCCCCTTCCACGTTTAAATCATTACTAGGAAATGGGTCCAAGGACAATGTGAGCTCATTAATTGCCCCTGCAACCCTAAATGTCATACTATTTACTCTAATATATATTAGCTTGGCAGTAAACTACTGTCCAAAGCTTTACTATTCCTGTTTAAGTTGATCCTTACTATCAACATATTTAAATACAGATTTAAACATGCCATCATTATTCCACTAGCAAAATATTCCACTAATGCCACTGTAAATGATTTCTGCCCAGATTCTAACCTGTGCCCACTGACTAAAATTACTAAGAAAATTATTTATAAACAAATTTTGGACTATATTAATACCTATAACATTCTCTGCAATAGACAGCATGGCTTTTACCCAACTTATAGTACTATCACTGCCATTTGTTCATAGGTTCATAGGTTTATAGGTAAGTACTAGGCTATCTGCCCAAGGGCATCTATAAGCCTAGCCAGAGTGTGTTGGCTTTTGCCACCCCCTTAGATTAGTTCCCTGTGACTTTGACCAGCAGAGCCATTAGTTCCCTACACCACTGTCCAGCAGAGCCACTGCAGTGATCCCCGAGGTAAATTTTCTGTTTCCCATCCACCCGTCAAGGTTTCTGTTGAAGAGTGCTAGTGAGGGACTCTGCCTGATGTATATTGGACTTTTGTTCCAAAGCCTGGGGAGTCTCTGGGTCAGGAATCTATCCCTCCAGCACGTGCTATTTAGCGTTGTGGTAAGGTTTATATCCCTAGAGTGTGTGGCTCTCAGGGATTGTTTTTTTTTTTTTTTAGGTGGAGCATATCCATCAATTCAGGGTTGGACATGGCCTTGTATGTCAGGCAGAGATCACCTCTGAGTAAGTGGTATGCAACTGAGTACAGCTGGAGTTTCTTTAGTCGGGCAGCATAGGTCATCTGTTTGAGACCAGTAATCCTCTTGGTGAGGTACTTCTGTTGTCTTTCCAGCTGTTGAAGGTGTCTTGTGAGGTACATCCCAAATGGGGCGGTGTATTCTATAATGGGTCTAATAAGTGATGAGTAGAGAGGCACAATAACCTCCTTTGATATGGATGCAAACCCTTTTGAGATTAGGTGGGCCACATAAAAGGATTTTCTAACCACCTTGGCAATATGATTATCAAAGGAGAGATTGCTATCTACTTGGGTCCCCAGATCTCTTATTACTTTTTCTGTATTTAGGGGACTACCACCTATGTGGTAGTTCATGGGTACTTTGTTTTTTCCAAAGGGGATGACTATGCACTTTTTGTCATTCAGCTTGAGGCCATGATTTTGACACCAGTTATCCGTCTCAGTGAGACCCTTCTGGAGGGTGCCTGTATCAGCCGGAGAATCAATTATTGCCCCTAGTTTGCAGTTGTCTGTGAACGTGGTCAGCCAAAGTCCTCCTGTGCTTGCCTGTACTTCTGAGAAGTATATACCAAACAGGAGGAGTCCTAGGACTGAGCCCTGGGGGATGCCACTTGTAACCAGTTTAGAGTCGGACCTAGAGTCTGCAACTCTCACCGTGTGGGTTCTGTCCATGAGCCAGTTTGCAACCCATCTCATGATGTAGGGGTTAATGTTCAAGTTGGTGAGCTTGTCTATAATACCAGAATGGGGAATGGTGTCAAAAGCCTTTGCAAGGTGTAGGTAGGCTGTGTGGACCTCCTTACCCTCATCTAATGCCTTGGTAACTGTCTCGAAGAAGTCCACCAGGTTTATGAGGCATGATCTGCCCTTAACAAAGCCAAACTAGGTGGAGTCCAAAGTTTGGAGGTTCCCAATGTCTCTGTTAATGAGTTCCATGATGATGCGTTCCATAGCCTTGCAGACAAGGCTAGTCAGGCTTATAGGGCATTAGTTCCCAGGGTCCATTGTGGCACCACCTTTGTGGAGTGGGGTAACTGTTGCTGTGTGTCACTCTGTGGGTACATAGCCTGTAGAGAGGCTGAGTTTGAATAGTGTGTTTAGGTGGGGGTTAGTTCATTTTGGAGCACTTGTAGGACGCAGCCTGGGACACCGTCCGGTCCCACTGAGGCTGTGTTTTTGGCTTTGGATAGGGCTGTTTTAACCTGTGTGTCGGTGATTGCCAGGGCCTTACATTCTTCTGGTATGGTTATGGGCCCTTTAGGGGGTGAGAGGGGTGTGAAGTTTGCACTGAACCTGTCTGCCAAAATGTTGGCAATATCAGTCAGTTCAGTGTATTTTGTGCCATTCTGCACCAACTCAGAGCAGATCTGTGAGTTTCCACTTAGATTCTTGACATAGCTAAAGAACGGTTTGTGGTTATCTTTGGAGTCCTTGGCAATTTTTCTTTTGAAGCTAGCCTTGGATGATTTAATGAGGGATCATAGTTTCTTGCTGATACTGATCAGGGATGCCTTTCCTTCTAGGGATTTTGCTCTTATCTGTACTAGTTTCCTCCTTCTATTGTAGAGCCTGTTTAGGGCAGGGGTCCACCAGACTGGTTTACTTTTCTTGCAGGAGTGAGTCTTGGTTTTACTTGGGATAGCACAATCCATGCATTCCTGTAGATGGTCATAGAGTGCCTTTGTATAGGTTTCAGCAGCATGGACAGCATTGTCCATAGGCGTTGGGGCTGTGAACCTTTCCACCTCGGTCTTAAGTAACTTGAAGTTTGCTTTTGAATAGTTTTTCATGGTGGTCTCCTTGATTGGGGTTGGAGGCAGAATGTGAATATTCAGAGTGATTAGTCTATGTTCTGATCTAACCGGCGAGGGGTTGACATCAGGTGTGGAACACCGGTCGCCCATGTTGGTGATGACCAGGTCCAATATGTTGTTCCCTGTGGTGGGGGTGTTGACCAGTTGATCCAGTGCATTCGAGTTTATAAATTCTAGGAAGCGTTGGGTAAGGGAGTTAGTACTTGAGTAGTTGTCCCAGTTAATGTTTGGGTAGTTGAAATCACCCAATATTAGGGTATTTGCTTGGACCTTCATATTTCCCAGTGTCTCCAGAAATGCAGAATGGGGGTCCTGGGTCAAGGTGGGTGATCTGTAGCAAGCTACAATTTGGATTACAGTTTTGCCCTTTGTTCGTTGCACTTGGATGATCTCTGATGCATCTTACTGCAAAACTAACCTGGAGGTGTGAGTATCCTTGATGAAAATGGATACACCCCCGCCTTTTATGTTTCAGTCTGGGTTCTGTGGCTGAAAGGAATGGTATAAGTTATAGCCTGGTAGAGCTGGGGTGCTCTCTGGAGCCTTAAACCAGGTTTCTGTTACTACATAGTTATCAATGTTCTCCATACTGAGGAGTGCCTCGAGTGCATGCATTTTGAGGTGTAGACTTCTGGCATTGAGTAGCATTACCCTCAGTTTTTGGTTTCTTGTGCTATTTACGGTGGTGGGTTTGTCTTTTGAGCCTTGCCTAAAAAAGGCACTATGGGGCTGGCAAGAGCCTTTGCCAGTATTTGAAAGCCTAAGGGTGACAGGTGCAAGCCATCTCTTGCGAAGCAAGTGGCTTGTCGAGCATGTCATCCCAGGCAGACAGACACTGTCATATGTTCCGTCACTGGATACATATATACAAACACAGAGCAAGGTAAACTGACAGGTGCTATATTCCTTTATTTGAGTAAAGCATTTCCCTTTCCAGTGAGCTGAAAAGTGACTTTTCTACCATCTGAAACTGTCTGAATTTCAATAAATGCACATTCAACACTAAGAAAATCTGTCTAATTATACTTAGTACCCCCCAAAAAACTTTATATTGCTGTAACTGTCACTATTTATGACCCTTCTGGTTCTGATCTTCCAACATTAAGGATCAAGTATACCAAATAAATATAATCTTAACACAACTTAGTGTTTCTTAAAAAAATGTACACCCTTTAACCCCTAAATCAAGGCAATCCATAGCAAGAAATGATCTGACTCCCAATTAAAGAAATATTTTTCATTTATTGCTTCCTGTCCAGGACAAAATACCTCCCTCCTGCAAACAGCAGAAAATAAAACATCTTTCCAACCACAAGGAACTGCATTGCACTACTCTAAAAAAGACTGGCTTCCTGTGAGTGCAACAGCATCAATTCTCCTGAATACTCATAAGATTTTTCAGAATAGTTATTGCTCACTCTTACTCAAAAAACTGTCATTTTGAAATGCACCCACTCTCTTATACCTCTGACTGTATACAATTTCAGAGACACCCTGTTTATTATTTCTATTTGTGGAAGGTCATTCCAACATTGTACCTACCTCTTTGAACCCTCTCTCTGAAGATATTAAATCATTGGATGATCTGAATCCGTACAAGGATTTTTTATGAAAATGACTTACTAATGAGAACAAGTGTAGCTGCTTCAGCAACACTGGCTAATCGCATGACTGAAACCATAATTTAGTGCATCCAAATGCTTCCCTGTATTCTGAAACTAAAGCCAAGTATAACTGCTGTCATTGCTAGTAAATAAAGAAAAATGCATTGCTAAGGGGAATAGTCGACATGCAGGTTTTTGTCTGTATGTATGTAACCTTATACATTCTCCATAATCTTGCTGTAATTCCATACTTTGTTCATCAGACTATATGTATTGTATTTGCTGTCTAGCCCAGGACATGGCTGAAAAACGTCTTTGGCCTACCCACTTATTTAGTTAAATGTTCAATAAATAAATAAATAAATAAGCAGTTGTTTATCTGAAGACATTCATATATTTGATTTGTGAATGAAAGTACTTAGCATCATTAAAGTATTTGTTAGTGAATCCAAAGCATTTCTAACTTCAGTTTTCCATTTATTTTTATAAAATGCATGGCAGCTGTTTTTGTAATGACATGTTCCCTGTCACATGTGTAGGAGTCAGCCAAGGGAGGCCATCATTCTGGCAGCCATCAGGGTGGTTCAGCTTTTTACTTACTTGTTCTCACTTCTTGCATGCACCCGCCTAAATGTCAGGGAAGGACATGCAGTGGTCTGATGACAAACAGTACCCTCACTTCCATAATGGGCATTCCCTCCAAGCAGACATGTATCATGTCTTATGCATGAGAGCCATCCAGGATACCCCACTAGACCAGAGAATGCGAGGTTATTACTTTGATTATTTTTGCTGCAGAAAAGATCAGGAACCTGTTACCAGTTCTAGATATCTATAGTCTAAATACCGTGTGTGAGATGGTGCAGTGTTGAATACGTAGTTACTTACCATGCTGATGAAAAAATGAAAGTTTGGTGAGTGAACGTTGGATAGTTATTTTTCGATGTTCGTCCATTTGATGGTTAGCCCATTGGATAGCTAAACACAGACCCATTTGTTTCCTGTAGATGTTCAACAACATAGCCTAGCTGGAATGGTAGAGGGAAGAAGCAACATAGGTGAGCTCCAGTTTTAGTAGGTTTTATTTATTTTTATTTGTAACTGTAAGTGCCTCTTACCATTCAGTAAAATAAATACATTTGTTTAGTGGGAAGTGAGTCTTATAATACAAATTAGGTTATGAAGTGTTCCCTGGAGCCCTTGTTCCTTTAGAATCTGCACTAATCCAGGACATAATACCATGATAAGCCATCCTCATTTGAGTATAAGAGAGCCTAAAGATGATTTGGCAGAGGCTATGGTTAATAAAATAACAGTATACACCAAAGCAGGTTAAAAACCTTTAACAAAATACAAACAGAAGTCTTTCATGTTCATGATTAAAAGTACAGACAGGTCTAGCCAAAAGAGAAACAAAGAATAATCTTCCAGACCAATCAGTGCTTCATGGGAAAAGTGTAGTCACTCATATTCTCTGGGGAATCAGAATAACTGTACAATATATCTTTGTCTCAAGACTTTTCTAATTTATAAGCCACTCCCCAAATTAAATCTAATCATAGTGAATGCAGACTATGCTATATTGCCCCCTCCCTTTCTTGCATAGCCTTTCTCACTTTTCTCTAGTTTTATAAGGGATAGGAGCTTATTGCAGGAGGAACAAGGGCAGGAAGAGATAATGCAGGCATTATTTGAAGTCACCTCCCTTATTATTCCCCATTTTTTTCATGTTTTAAGAGTAAAAGACTCTAACAATGCAGTGTATATGGATGTATTTAGTGGCAGCTTTCTGTTTTTATTAATTTTCCCAGAAATCAGTAAGCATTTGAATATAAAATGATGCCCTATAAGTAATCTTAGCATAGAATCTTTCATGGAGCTTGTTCTTCTGTAACGTTTTAATGACAGACCATATAAGCCATTCAAATTGATCAATTATTTAGTTCATTATAAAGTGGGTAATTTTATTTCCAACAATGGTTAAGACTAAGGACACTGCTTTTGCTTAGTGAACCATTGGAACATAATTTGATTTTCTTATTTTACAGTTATTTGATTTTACCAAATTCCAAAGTGAGATGAAGAAAATACATCAGTATCACCAGGGAAACCATACATATTTGATTTTATGTGAAATTAAAGGCAAAAGAAAGCTCTACCACTGCCATAGTTTGTACTAAGAAGTGTATCTTTGAAGATTGTAAGTGAAAGGACGGGAGCATATTATGTAGCATAAAAACAACTGGCTTGAGTTTTGAGGAACAGAACTATTTGGTAGATGTATAAAATGTCACTGCTGAACTATTAATTATTTTACTTACTTCTTTTCTGCTTAAATATTAAGTTCCACTTATAGTGACCTGTGTGGTGATACTACTTTGTACTTCTCTGCTCTGTTCTGTCTGATTGCATTTTTCAGTTTGTTCTGGGACCTTAATCTTGTATTTGAATTAGTTGTTATTGGGAGAGTGTGTTTCTGCATTATTCTGTACTTCTATATCTACAAGCAGATTTACTTGTAAAAACTATCCATTTTTATTTTAAACCCTGCTGGGTCATAGTCGTGTAGTTTAATTCAGAATTGTGGCAGGACTGTTTACTACTCCTACTACTAATACTACTACTACTACCAAATTTGTACCTTAGTCATTTATTACTGCATTTTTTTCCATAAGCAGTGCTACTGGTAAATTCCTGCATAATCTGGCTCCTTAACCTGTAGTAGAAGTTCAATAGTGAGAGAATTGTCTCTGCTCCAGTTTCTGTTTCAGTATCTTTATATTTTGCTTATCATTTACCTGCTTGCTTTCTATGTCTACCCCTTCACCCACTAACACATTAAGCTAAAGTTTCTGAAAGAACTCCAGTATTGCCTTTATTTGATTGGATACCCCTCTAGTTAGCCTGCTTGTTCTCCTCCTCCACCTCTTATGATAATCTGATTTCCAAAGTCTTTCACTCCCTTCTTTCATTGCTATTGACTGTTGTATAAGCTATTTATATACTCTTCCCACCCATTGTTTTCCACAGAGCCAGGATACTGAGTGCACACCCAGCAAACCAATATTGCTCTTGAGTAAACCTCATTTACTAAATATTATCTTCTGTTCATTTTCCTGGAGCTCAGCAAAGCTTGGAGTCCTAGCCTGCATTTTAAGTGTTTCACTTGTATCCAGTGCCATCCAGGCAAAGTTAACCACCTTTGATTGCTAAATTGCACTTGTTATTTTGAGTAATCTTTACTGTTTTCTGATTTTATGTGTGCATTTCACTGATTTTTTTTTTTTTTGTAAAAAATTGCTCTTCCTCTCAATGTTGCTGCTATAAGACTGTCTTGAAACTGCCTTTAGCATGGGATTTCCAGCTAGTTCTTTAAGCGGTTTGTGTTAGCATTGCACTTTCAAGTTTCTTCTACTGTATTTTTGCATTACGAGGACTGGGTTTATTTGTCTTGTAGCAGGAGATGTTTGCCTGGTCTATGTGAGTTGGGAAACATACAAAATGCCTATTAGAGTAGTCATTTTATTGTACAAAAGGCAAATATTTAGTTTTCTGTTTTTTTTTCTGGGCTGCTATAAATTTTGCATGTTTGAGCAGCTAGTTTGAGCGCCAAGTGGCAGTACATACAGATTAGTAGAATTTAGTATTGTGTAAACATTGAAATGAGTAGAATTTAGTACAGCTTATCTTAATGTGCTCCACTAAAGCACCCATACTAGTCTTCCACAACAAAACACCCTTAATAGCCTTCTAACAAAAATACACCACCCCCTTCTAGCTCACAAATCAAAGGAATGGACAGTATGGATATGCAATTTCCTAACTTCTCTGTAGCCAGCTTGGTGGATATGCACATGTTGAGACAGTGTAGCAACTGTTTCATGTTTTCTGACAACCACTTAATCCGTAAAGAAGCAGACACAGTATGCAAGAGGTGCACTTACACAATGACATTGTAGGCTAAACTCTCACATAGGTTATTGAAAACATGTGCACAACACCCACTTCACATAGCACACAACGCACATAAAATAACATATGATGAGGCACTTAAAAGCAATCTTCCTAAACAACAAAGATCATCTAGACCACCCTTTGTCAAAGCTATGTCTCAGCAAACCCAAAGGCACTCAGGAAAAAAAAAACAACACCTACCATCACTCATACTGTCACCCTCAGTGAAGCCCCAAACACTAAGCCCCTAAGACAAGCAAACACACTTCCAAGGACTCTCATCACAGGGATTCCATTGTATGATATACCAATGCCCATCTAACCAGGCTGAACAAAGAGAAGGCAACTGTTAGCTGATTATCCTGAGCCAAGGTCCAGTGAATCATGCACACATGCACACACACTCAAAGAAATTATGCCACTGGTATCAGTATGATTCCATCATAGACCATGTAGGTCTAAATGACCTGAGATGTACCTCCCTGAACTACACGAAGACAGACATTATTGAGTATTCAGACTATGTGTCTCAGGCTGGTATGAGACTAGCAGTGAGCATCATATTGCCTATCACCAAGGATGATGCCACCATATGAACAACAATTATTGATTTCAATGACTTCTGTTTTTCTGGTGTCATTCGCAGGGGATCCAGTATTTGTCAGCTTTGGAAGACATAGTAAAAAGAGGACAAGGTCAACAGACCATGTTGCTTTGCCAAGGGTTTTACTCCTTTTCCCTCTCAGCTTTTGAATACTGGCTAAAACTTTATCCACACTTTAGTGCTTTTTTCAGGGAATGCCAAACAGACAAACCTAACATCATATCAAAATCAACTCAACTGAACGTCAGGGTGTTAATGCCCTATATCAGGAGTCTAAAAAATAAAAATAAAAAAACTACACTCCCTCCAAGCCCTCCTCCCACTTGAGAATATAGATCTCTCTGTAGTTAGCAAGGCATGGTTTAAAGTGGAAGAGAGTACCCCGGCAGTGAAAGCTGTCTACTTCAAAATCAAAATCAACTCTGTAATCCCATTAAAATCAGTAACAGTTAGGAACTATTCCAAGGCAAATTACCTGTTAGTAAGTGATGGTTTGTCAAAATTCAGTACCCCTCCAAATCCCAAGAACACAACAGCCT